>NC_052116.1:71741-79603 GCF_012273895.1 Zerene cesonia | reverse complement strand
AAAGCGGACAACCCATTTGCAGCGGTTGATTGATCGCTTATCATCAGGCGCAACATTAGCTCAGTTGTTCGATATTACATAAAAAAGAAGTATAAAAAATTATAAAAATGTTGTAACTTACATATACATATAAGCTGCCACGATCATATATCCCAAAACTCATATCAATTTGTTATCACAAACGTTTTCCCACGCTATTACATTTATATACTATTTGTTAAAATACCTATTATGTACAAAAATATGTCAACATTATAATAGTAAAGTTTAATTAATTACCTATGTATTGATAAAACATTACGCACTGCGCATTAATTCAACAGTTTTCGGCAAAATAGCTATTATTCTATGATAATATTCCAATTGATTCTAACTGTCGTATCTTTTTTACAAATTTGTATTGATAATTTAACATTTAATTATAGATAATACGCCCATACTATCTGTGTATTTCAATTACTAGTAAACATTGAAAAAGAAATATAGGCCAGACCACCGCGCAATTTTATTAATTTTACATGGTATTATGTGAAGGTATGCAACGCTTTTATTAAATCTATATAAATAATTAAGATAGTTGTTTGTAAGGTTCATGAAGTACCTTCTCTATCCAGCACTTCATCAGTATAAAACCTTATTATCGCGGTAAGCACTTATGCTAAAATACTTTAGTACTCTTCCGTTCGACCTGTCAAAAGCTCTCTGCAGGGCGCGAGCTCATAGTACAGGTGGTATCGGCCTTATTCCCTGGGTCTAAGGGCGACTATCGGCGAGCAAGGTGCAATTGCTTATCACCGCAATATCGGCTAATATATCGATGGTATCGGGGGGCGGAGCGCCCGTGAGCGCGCCTCGTTTGTTACGCGAACATTGAATTACTGCATCAAGTGCCTTGTGTATCGGAATTCATTTTAGCACTGATACAAAGTACCGAATAGATTTCAGCGCTAAAGCCGCGGTGAGCGGCAAATTGGAAAACGAATGGTTGCTATTGTTATCTTTTTGAATTATGCTGAACGAGCAGTGCTTGTTTGCGTTTATTTCATTTAATAGAAAAATTATGCGACTATGACTTGTACACTCTTGTAACATTGAAGTCTGATGTAAAAAGCATTTTCCTCTCGGGGTTGTATTTTTTGACAAATTTAAGATTAGAAGCACCAATGTGTTACGCACATTCCATGCAATATATGTGGATTTGAACTGCATCCTGTTTTTATCAGTGTTCCTTCTTTATAACTATTCCAGTATTTAAATGGTTGTTTTAAGTGTTTTATCAAACGTGGTCTAGCGGATAGCAACATTTATTTGTGGGTTAAAATTTAAAGCTAGGCGTGTGTTAGACAATTTATCGCTTATTACAAGAATGCGGCGCGAGGGCGGCACTATAAATCAGTGCAGGCCGGGGCGGCACAAACTTGCACGGGGACTTCAACTGCAACCAAGCTTTTTCTATTTATTCTTTTCTATACAAACTCAATCAGCTTCTCGAATAGACTCCTTACACTTTTTACAGATATGTAAAATATGAAGGAATCATACTTTTAAAAAAGTTGTATTACTGGAACTATAGAACATTAGGGCGGTTACCGCGTCGAGCGATTAGTGGTGTGCCGTTTTACGAGCTCTTATTTAATTTATGATCCATTTATTGCGTATACGGATGAATTTACTTGAAAATTTTTTTTTCAGCTGAAGCAAAAGAAGAAGAATTGTCGTAAACCTAATTTATATTATACTATAATGCGATATACCCTGTCAACTTTTGCGGACTAATAAATAGACTACCATACTAATACTGACAACTTCATCCAATTGACAATATGTTATTGTCAGATAGGACACGTTCTTAGCGCGCGTCAGAGCGCTTACCTGACGCCGCGATGTAACGTCCAGTTATGATGTACTACGCGTTAAAGGCGGAAACTTTAATTCCGAATTTGCTAATATGAGAGTCGAGTTTCCTCTCTTGGATGTCCGCATGTTGGAACTCTGAAAATATGTAGATCGAAAAACAATAATTTAATTTTTCAAATTCATTCCCTCTTCTGCTTCGAAGTCCCTTCTTAAAACTAAACTTATTGCGATGACCGGGTTTAACTTCAAAAACCGCTCAGCGCTCAGCGCTCGGCCGCTCAGCCGCTCAGCCGACTATTTAAAATTGAAACTCGCTTGAGGAAATTGGGAAATATGTAACAGCTTTTCGGTTTAACGACATCCGACGCAAAGTTAAAACTGTGCTGGCGGAGTATAACTCGTTTAGATAACATTCTGCGGATGTAAATGAAATAAAATCTTAAAGTTACAGCCTGCGCCATAACAGTAAAGCAATATAAAATACTATAACATATATAAAACAATTAGGTAAAGTTAAAACGTACAATCTAGGTATATATATATATATATATATATATATATATATATATATATATATATATATATACAGGTTAGTATATATCTGTTTGTCTGCTTTGATATTTAATAACGTTTCACGTTACATTATGCACATCTGGCTCATTTCAAAATAACGCCGACAGTACAGAAACAACCGATGGAAGAAAGGCTTCGTTTAGTTACTATATAAGTACTATACCTACTTACACTAATAATATGAAGAGGAAAGTTTTATATTTTTGCAACGCTTTCACGCAAAAACCACTGGACCGATATCAAACATTATTTCAACGTTAGAAGACTGCTACTTCGGTGACATACGCTATTTCGGTCGAAACTAGTATTTTATACGCATAGTTTCAGTAAGCTCTGAATGTTATACAATGTTGCAATACATCCATTAATTTTTACAAGAAGTGCGGTTGGAGACACCCTCAGCCCCACAACAGAACAATATATTGGTCATTTATGTCAGCTCCTACAATTAATTATAACTTAATTGCTGCTGCGTTCGAAGTCGAGACCTAGATCCATTGTTTGATTGCGAATTTTACTTCAACGCAAACGCTAACAATATTTGGTAAAGGACTACGAGTTTAAATTTATATCGATAATGAGGGACAATAACACCTGTACGGATGTATGGATATTTAAGTATATGTATGTTGTATGCATATTCCAGGGTGGACCGCGTCCTTAGCGCAGTAGTAACGAGTAGAACAGAGGGGTCTCACAAAAGTGTATCTTTGTGTCTGGAAGGACACAGAAGGCTGATCACCTACTTGTCCATAAAGATAATCAATCAGCAAAACAAATGTATGAGATCTGCCCCATACCCCACTAAGGGACATGAGACTTCACTTTTTTATATCTCAGGGTGGCAGTATTGGCGGCGCAATATGTGGGCAAGATACATTTAGCGTGGCACTCTGATGGTGCAAGTAGTAGGGAATATAAAATAAATAAAAAAATCAGTTTGAAGGTAAAAGTTTTTATTACACAACAAAGCGCAGGTTTACAAGTTTAATTTTTAAATTGCTTACCTGTGCACACATCGTTAAAAATAGTAAAAAAAAACCGAAGATATTTATAGTCTAATGAAACCAATTGAAAAAGGATGTACACAAAAGCATTTACGCGTGATTCGTGGTCGAATCTAAGGACATCTTTCATAAATAACAGCTATAGAGGACGGTGCGAAAACTGAGGGCATGATCTAAAGAAAACACTAGTTACAAGTTGACTTACGTCATTAAAAACGATATAAAGTAAGCAGTTATAGACCAAGAAATGTAATAACGAGGGAGCCATGTGTGACGGGTCAAAGCATCATCGCTCATAAACAATGACGGTGCCAGGAATCAAACAACGCGGGACATCAATTTATCAACATTTTTCAACGGAAAGAACATAGCTGCAAAACAATAGCCGCACTAAACACGCATTGTGTAGGGACTTGGGGCAGTGCAATTTGTCGCGTATTTGTTCGGGCACAATGCGCTCGTTACGGTCCCCTCTCCCCCCAGGTGCTTACGCTTTAGATACAAATTTTCGGACACACCAAATGGGTGTAGACCTATTTTCAGAATAATTTTTTAAAGCTTACTTATAAGTGATATCAGACATGTATTGATTTTGTGTATAAATTAAATGATTTGACGATAACAAGTCCATAATTCACGGCAACTTATATTAACATGATTTTAACACCGTTAACTAAAGTTTTTGCTCACATTTTGACGATATACTATCTGAAATAAAGCAATGGGCAGACCATTGCTGTATTTCTGAAAGTAATAACACGGTTTCACAACACTTCAGACATTCGTCAGTAGTATATTTTCAATAGTGCGATTAAACAACGAATAGATAAAAGTGAAAACTTAGTGACAAGTTTCAAGAGTCTGTCACGTGCACGCTGGAAGCTCTCCAACTATTTTTATGGTCCCCAAGTTTAGGCTCTCGACTGCGATACTTGAACTTAATTAATAAACGTTTGTCACGCAGATCCGAGAACATTTACATATTATTAGAGCTAATCGATATTTAAGTGCGATGGTGTTCTGTTATTTGCAGTCCGGGCACAGAAGCGAAATTCCGAAACGTTTGCATTTCTGAACGCTGCTATCAGTGAACTGTCATTCAATGTGATACAACTTTTATACAATTGGCTTGTACATGTACATTTCTAGATCTCGCAAAATTAACATAACATTTTATAATATAGCCGGAATAGATTTTCAGCCCCTCATTATCGTAAAGAACTACGGGGGAAAATTTATTCATAATTGAAATGCAAGGCAGAGAATATTGATTGAAACTTCTAGATGTCTTATCATTTTATCACACATACAATATTACGGAGCGCCCGGGCAAAGTTTGAAAATGTTCACGACAAGAAGTCTCCATCGATAATAACTGTAAATTAAAGTTAAACGTACTAGGACAGTGATTTATGTCCAGCTCCCTCCCCGCCCCCGCGCCGCCCCCGCGCCGCGCTCGCCCCGCGCTCGCCCCGCAGCCGCCCCGCGCTCGCCGCAATATTCGCGAGTTTCTTGCTGACGCGAAAATATTATAATGCCTTTCTTACATTCTCTCCGAACTTCGGAGTAAATTATATTGGAAAAATCACTGAGATGACAAACTGACCTGGCCATTTTCTAGCTAGTCGTACTTATTTGCATAAATGCATCACATTATGAAGATATTACTCTTAAAATGTATTTTTGACGTGACAACGTCTTAAATTAAGTTGCGGCTCGGAGTCACTCATGAAAAAGTGTAACGCCCGGTAACGTTACGATGAGTCACCGAACTATGATTGGTCCGCCGCGCGCGCAGCGCTAGAGAATTAGGCGCATTGAATCGGCGCGTGCTTGTGTCTCTGTCTCTGTCTTTTTAGTAAACAAAATATATTTTCTATAGTTAAAATTTGTGCAATTCTTATTTTCATTCAATTCTTTGTTCCTATTGTGCAATTTAATAATATTCATATCAATAAATATTCTACCGAGAAAAAGACGTTGTCACGTAAAATCTTCGCCCGTAAAACCGACTTTACAGGCAACCATTTTTAAATACTTATTTTGAAATGCATTTTAAGTGTAGGCTAGACTAGACAATACTGTCTAGTAAAGGTTTCGTAGAAGTATATAAAATCAAGTTTTTTTCAATCCAAATTGCTCACTCGCACTCAGTGACCATAGTGACAGTGTGCTAGTATGGTAGAGTCGAGTATTTGCGAAAGGGGGAGGCTCTGCGAGAAGCAGCGCGCGAGTGTGTGCGAGGCCGGGCGTAATGTGCTAGTGGCGTGCGCGCGGCAGGTGCGCGCTCCCACGCTCGCCACGAGCTTGGAAATCGCTTGTTTAAACTATTCTCATTTTTATTTCTCTATCATTTAGCGCAAATAACTCTTATTGTTCTGCGATTTACTGCCTCGATTTTTTCAAATCAATTCCCAGTAATAGATGCTATAAAAAGATTGGTTCATTAACTATTACGAGTATTCGTGTATACAGTTCGGTACCAATTCATTGATTTTATCCAGAATTGCTTTTTACCCGAAACATTGTTGAAATGTGAATTAAGCTTGAAGGTGTAGTAAATAATTTCATCCTATGAATATAAATTGTACATGGATACTATGTATACATATTATGCTTAGGTAAATGTTGTGAATTTGTGAGTTTGTATACACGTCTCGAGGTCTCAGGAATTGTTGGATTCAAGAATAATTTCATTGTCGGATTTGTACCTGACTTGAGTGCTATAGACCATGTAGTAAACGTGGTACATCTACAGACAAAGCCGGCGCAAACAGATAGTGTATAATAAAAGGGTAAAATAAGTAAGTGTGTCTGTGCACAGAATACAACTAAACTTAGTAATAAAAAGTCTGTCTGTTTGCCAGCTGTTTGTATATACTAATCTCGGGAATTACTGGACGGTTTTGAATAAATATATATTTTGTTATATAGCTATTAATCTGTCTGTCTGGCCAAAGTAATGGATATTATTTATTTTTGAAACTGGAATACTTGATACACAACCATAATAGACCGGCTCAGCTAAAAAGAGTTCCTACCGATGCGCATTTTCTGCTGATATTTTAAAATTCTTGTGTGATTTTCAAAGAGCTTGGTTTCGCAATAACATATTCTATATGAATTATATCTAGCATATACTTTTTTTCAGTCTAATAACAATTTTCTCTTGATTTTCTAGTGTGAGAGTCGAGCACGCTTCGGTACGAATTGGGTCAGCTCGTACCGGCGAAGGTACCACACCCCCACAAAAGATTGGCGTGAAGTAGTATTAACAGATAACGATGGAGATATCTTTGGAACTTGGCTTGGCTAGCTATAATGCCTACTTAGATACAAACAAACAGTGCATAATCAAAATATATTTCGTGCATTTCGAAGCCTTCTTTGGATTTAATATAAACCAATGCGAAATTGAAATGTTATCAATGAAATGCTGTTTAGTGTATTTGACTATAACGGTCAATTATTTTTATATTTATTAGTTTTAATGTTAATCAGTATGTGTTTTCTTTTGAAGAATCACCCACGAAAATAAAGAGAGACGGAGTAAGAACGTCATGGTGTAATGGAACTCTTTCCTTTTTCTGTTTTGTATATGTAGTTATCACAAAAATACATGCACGCAAGCGTCTATCGTAAGCAACAGCTAATTAAATAACTTTTATCCCCGTAGGGCCGGAAAAAAAGTAAATCAAGTAAATTTGTCAACGGAGGTTGACGTAGCAAGACAGTTAATTATCTATGCACAAACAGAATCAGTGAAACAAACCCGGAGCCCTGCAGCAAACGATTAAGCACAAAGCATAATTTAAAGCATCCTCGTAAACCACGAGCCGGTTAAGTGAATTCGTACTTAAATTGTAAATTCCGGCATTGGGGCGCAGGTATCTAGCGCGAATATATTTGTCGACGTAAACAACGGGCGGGCGTCAAAGCGATACAATTTTCCCGGCGGAGAGCGCTCGTAGAGCAGAGGAGTGGAGGGACGGGACGGGAGGGGGAGAGGGGAGGGAGCTGCAATAGCTTAACCGTTGCATCCTTACGGCTTAACTTGCCTGAATGCATTTCTCTGCCGACGCGGCCACGGCTGCAGCGTCTCAGTCTCATGTGCTGTTTACGCTATGCATGTCATCACGATGGAACTATTTAGGTCAACGAGTTTCCTTTTCATTGAGATTGGGTGAGATTGGAAGACCATACATAAACAGAAACTCCATCATCTAGCCATTAGTCAAGGGGCAGTGACATTATTCCTTCATTTCGCTCGCACTGCGTGCTCATCGCTATGGTAAACAAACTCTAAAATAGAAAGAAACTTAATTCTACCCAAACAATTCTATCCGAACTAAATTTTATCAAGTGAAGATGAGATAATAAGAACCCGCCTGTTTAGTGGAAGCACAGTTAAGCCGGACGTAAGCT
>NC_052116.1:56071-71731 GCF_012273895.1 Zerene cesonia | reverse complement strand
TCACAAGTCGCTACACCTTAATCCAGCCGGCGATCGCGACACCTTGTTGCACACATGCGAGCGCGACGCACACAGGCGCGACGACACCGCATGCACACAGCACAACTGCACCAGTCCGGCTGCTTTATCGCTTCCGCTCGTCACTTGACCACTTGGCCGGCCAGATTGTGTCAGCGCTTTACGTGGTGAACCGGTTAGACATGGACTGCTATATGTTATTCTTTGTTATTTCATCATTTGCTTACTACATAAAAAATATTATATTGGTTTATTGCATTAACACATTTAGTTAATAACTATTAATTGACTTCATGTATTTACATCTAGAAGAGAGATCTCCTATTTCCTAAACAAAATCGCTGTGTAAGTGTGAGTTCAATTCCCAGTACTCATAAAAAGGAACAACTGTCTAAAGTCTATCGCATTCCACGACTATTTTCATTTTTATATATTGTCACTCCTCGAAATATTTAGGTAAAGCGAAAATGTGCTAGCGCATCAGTTTATGTAATGTTTGAAGCTCTTTTCGCTGAACAAAATGAGTTCGTATTAATAATAAGTTTTATTGCAAATTGTATAAATAAAAGTTGGAAAGCTGTTATTAGTTATGCGAGCACTCATGCTATTAATATTTAGTATATCTTGTGTACGAACGGGCGACATTAAAAAGTACATTAATATAAATCCAAGCGTGATTAACGTGCTTCGAGTATCCAACTGTGTGCCGACTGGAAAGTGTGATAACTTCGCGTCCGCGTAAGGCACGAATCATTTTTCTCTTCGTTTAAACTTTCTAAAGTTTTTAAATTTACAGCAATATTCATAAAGTTATGCTCTTTGTCGCTCGCAGCGAGACGCTGTAGTGTGAAATGAGTGTACTGCTAATACTAATAGAGTTATTGATTTTGCGTTTTTAGAGAACAAGTGGCTCACATACTTGGTACTATACTTTTTAAAAGACTATGAAAGAGAAATGTAAACCACGCGGCATCTGATAAACATACCACACGTCACTTATGAATGTTCAATAAATATTTCCAGATGTGGCTCACCTATATTGGCCAAATAGGCGATATTCTTCACCGAATATTTTATTACGGTTACGGGGACGAATGGTTAACTCACATTTTCAAAATAATTGTTTGGAAGCATGTTAAAAAGAGGTATTTTATCGAGTTACATATAGACCGAAAGAAGTTTTTGCACGCACTTATATAATATTGAACAAAATGAATATATATATGTCAAGTAATTGGAATGGTTATAGGGAGCAATTTCATTTAATAAGGTCGGTATTAAGCTTCTTCACTCTACTATGCGACACTCAAACAACTATTCAGACTAGGCATGAAATACACAACACCTGAAAAACCACGTTAATTAGTTAATGAGTTTCATTTTTTATTCTAATATGAATCCTAAGAAAGCAAAGTTTCCCAATTAAATGGCATTACATTAACTTCCCGCGCACTGAATAACTGTTTTTGTAACGAGGCGAATGTTCTTTGAACTTATAACGAGTGTTGTTGGGACCGAACTTGGGTCCCACAATAAGTTCGCGTAATTAGGGTGACGGGTGTCTCGCTGGGGATGAAATATGAATACGTGGAGTTATGGAACACTAAATGGCGGAATTCCCGAGTGGGCGGCGCGGCCGCGAGTGCGAGGCGAGCGGGATGCAGCTGCTCGAAATGCTAGCTTATATCTTTTATATGCTTGCCTAGCTGCATAGTTACTGTCATGAAAATTAGTTTAATCTGAAACAGGTACAATGTATATAGGTGTATAATGTATGTAGGGTATAACAGGGTATGATGTGTTCTATAGACCAACTTTGTCAGGTGTCAAGTGAATCGGTCAATCCAGTATTTGAGTAAGGCTTGCTTATTTGAATTCTGCAATACTTAGTTTAAATCCACGTTCACAATAATTTAACCATCCGTCTTTTTAGTTAAAATTGGAAAGGTGAATCTTGCTAAACATATTAGGCACAAGGCGTCATCGTATTTATATTTAGTAATTAATAATTTATGTCATTATTTATGAATGTTCTGTTTCATAATTGCTTGGTATATATCCAAAGCATAACGTCATATATGATAAATAATACATTTTGCCTGATACTCAAGAAAAAATATGAAAGTATAACTTAATCACGGACACCACAAGTTAGAATGAGGATTAAGACAATCTTGATTGCACATCTTGTCCATATCAAATATATAAGAAACGAAATATTCTAGACTTATCAAACTAAATGCACACTAAACGGTGTCTTGTAGCGAGTGTGCGGAGGCAACAGAGCACTTTGTACGCCAACACGTACGTAGTGTTTGCGTTTCACAGACGCGTGTCTTAATTAGAGCCCGACCCGATCCGGCGGCGGGAATAAACAAGAAAACCGAGTGCAATTAGCGCAGCCGTATCATTAGCTGTAGCTGTGTGTGTATGTGTGTTGCTGCGTATCTACGTACTATTCATCAGTCTTAGGGAGCTAACGAAATATTCGTATCGTATATCGCATTCTACTAATATTATAAGTGCGAAAGTTTGTGAGGATATGTGTATGTCTGTTATTCTTTCACACAAAAACTGTTGAACTGATGACGCAATGAAATTTGGTAGCTAGATAGCTGAATAACACATAGGCAACTTTTTATCCAAATATTCCTACGGCATACAGACTTACGCGGGTGAAACCGTAGGGCGCTGCTAGTATTATGTAATTCTTTACTACGGCTATATTACCAGAGCCAGAGGCCCATATCCTTTTCCTTACCCTTTAAGTCCTTTCCTTTATTCCTCTCGCCAATACTTTCTTCATCCCTTCCCAATTTAAAGTTGTCAATCCATTTGTAGAGACATAAGATCTGCAATCGACCTTACGCCTCTCCAAATGTTCATGGGCGGTGGTAGGTTGCTAAGCAGTCTTTGTGTTTTTTTAGATTAAATATGCGTTGTTATAAAATTCCTTGTTATGTAAATAATTCAGTTTCAAAACGATAAAAGTATTTTTTATATAAATACTAAATAAAAGGCTTATACTACTAATATTATAAATGCGAAAGTTTGTAAGAATGCGTGTGTGTTTGTTTCTCTTTCACGCAAAAACTACCGATTGCAATGAACTTTGGTACGTAGATAGCTGGACAACTGGAATAACATATAGGCAACTTTTTATCCCGACATTCCTACGGGATACGGACTTACGCGGGTGAAACCGCGGGGCGCAGCTACATACAAAATAAACAAATATCATCATGGTAAAAGTGCATGGGATATTTAAATATACAAATCAACAAAATGACAGTTATTAGGTTTTGCTACGGTTAGGCAAGAAACGCACGAATCCTGCCTCGTGATCAAATTTTTTCTATTCTTTCAAAACTAAAAATTACAGTTATTAGGCAGTCCATGCATTATAATTCTATTTAATTGTTATATTGTTCTTCCTAGACAAAGATTCTTTGAAAAGCGCAATTATTGTTTTCTTGCCGATTTTACTCAGAATATATTTGATTCTTCTTCCAAATCAATGACTTTTCATAAACTCTTGTAAAAGCTTACATGTAAAAAAAAGAACTATCTTTGAATTTGGCATCTAAGAAGCCTCAAAGCCTGTTATTGATTAGAGGACTGATGTTATATCAATGCTCTGTTATAATGTCCTATGGATAACTAAATAGTTACTGGTGCTCTTCAATTTAAACCTCTCTCTCTCAACTGAGGACATTTCGGCAAGTATGAATTAACATATTTCAAAGCCTTTACATCGTCTAAATCGAAACTCAATTACGGAAGAGACACAAAGCGGATTTTACTGTTTAGCATGCTATTAATTAAGTCTACCGTTAGCTCTTAGAGCTGAAACAGCTCTCTAGCTAGTTCAGAGAGAGGTCAGGGAGATCAGATCATTGGGATAATCATATGGCGTGATGCCACAGAGCCTGGGTTGATGTTCATGCATGAAGAAAGTGGAGTGTTTAGAAGAATAATGTTAATTATGTTTATAGATACCAATAACTATAATCTGCCAAGGTTTTTTATATAAAAATGTTAATTATATAAAAATTCGTAGCTGTTTCTACCTAGCTGTATTTTTAAATATAAGAAATTAACTATATACCACAAGTCTATTGTAATATATTATGATTAAAATATGTGAGTTATTAAGTAGAATAAAATTAAAGATTTCCTTCGACTAATTTTGTAAATTTTTTTGAGCTCGACCGACTTAATTGTATAATTTCGATAAAAAATTAATCTCCCGGCCGTGTATCAGCAACGGTGGCCTATATACAAGAACAATCCTTATTCAATACTATTCTTAGACGCTCGTCCCGGACCCGCCCGGATATCAATATTCCAGTTTAATCCCCAGGCAGCCTTTCGATCGGGATAAAAGTCAGCTCATATCCGGTCTGTATACAAAATTTCATCAAAATCTGTTCAGAAGTTTCAGCGAAATTGACGGACAAACATCCAAACAAATCAAGTTTCCCATTTATAATATTAGTGTGATAGTGTGGCTTCATAACTGATGAGGAGATAAATAACAAAAAATCGACAATCAAAAAATGGTCGTATGAGAATCGTATCTCCGTTTTGATTTCATACAAATTATAAGTGGTCTAAGAGTAAAGTGTGAAAATTTGTTGTCAAGTGTCTGTAAAATAGTGTATGTACTTACATGTATTCTGAGATACGAACCGGCAAGCGGTTAATAATATGAGATGCGCTGCATTCGACAGCTCTTATTGGGAAAGGTTATATGCATTGTTCTGAAGATAAAGTGTCTCAACAGCATGCAACAGCAACAAATATTCCGTTGCTGTTAAACAAGGAGATATACATATACATTTTCGTAGTGTTCATCAAATTTAATGTTTGCAGATAGTTATAGATGTCGGAATGCGACGCTTTATGCTTGAATAAAATTCAATCTTCCCTCGCCTATTTCGAAGTTACCTTAACCTTATTTCTGTTACCTTGTGGTTTAAATCCCTTGAAAGATTTAACGAAACGATTTGAACGAAATACTTTAAGCCCATTACAAACACTCAATAATATTAATTATAATTCATACTAAGAGCCCATAAAGATAAGCTCTATAAATAAGGCGTAGACGGTATTTGATGTAAGATTTATTTCTTTTCACTTAGCGAAGTGGAATTATATGTAAATATTTAACGAAGATAAACCAGGAGGCACACAGGCGCGGAATGTAATCACATGTGTTACGAAAACACAGGCTTTTGCACAAATATTAGCTTAATATTACCATTCCATACTTTGCAGGCGCTCGCTGCCAGAACGAACTCGCAAGAATTCCTTCCCGAATCCCGCACCATAATGTGACCTTTTAAGGATATAAGTTTGCTTAATATTTTGTTATTTTTGAGCGAAAGTGTGATAAATATATGTACATATTCCGGTTAAATGAACAATCTGAACTATTCTATAAAAACATCCATTTGTGAAAAACATGTAGCTGATATAGCAGATGAAAATTGGCGCGCGACTGCGTCAAGTGGACGTGAGCAAAGATAACGATTTGGTTCGATTCAATGTGCATATTTTCATGTTCTATATTTTAACCGACCACCAAACGGAAAAATATTGATTAGTTTTATTATCACTGCTCTACTTTTATCCAGGGCTCAATAATACATTTACCTACTCGGCACAAAAGGGCATACAATACAAGAGAACTTCATTTTATTTTACAAGTTAATGCTCGCCGCATTTAACACGAATAATTTCATTGAATCAGACGTTCCAGAATAAGCATTTTAATTAAAATTAAAATTTACTGTGGGAGTCGAGCACGCTTCGGCACGAATTGGGCCAGCTCGCACCGGGGAAGTACCACACCCCCACAGAAAACCGGCGTGAAATAGTGGCATGCCACTGTGTTTCGTACGGTGAGTGGGGAGCCGGAGGCCCATTTCCTTTTCCTCACCCGTCCCAGTCCATTCCTTCTTTCCAGTCATTAATCCTTTCCTTTTCCTTTACCCCTTAAAGGCGGGCAACACATTCGCAGGGGCATTACCTCTGCGAATGTTCATGGGCGGTGGTGATCGCTTACCATCAGGCGAACCACCAGCTCAGCTGCCCGCTATGACATAAAAAAAAAAAAAAAATGGAACATCAGTCTAAATTACCAGATAGGGTAAATTACGTATCTTCTCTGGTTAATATAAGTACCTATGTCAGTGATAGTACCTAACTGTAATTGCCTTGTATACGAGTACGCCTCAATGTTCTTTAATTTGCATACAACACAACACTTAGTTTATAATAGTATTATAGTAAATACATGTCCCACAAAATCGACACAAATTGTAATTTTTATAACTATTTAAACCAAGAGAAAATGCAATGTCTTTTATTTAATTAATTGCATGTGCATAACTCTCTTGTACGTAAGATTTACGGGATAAAACCAATGGTATGTGCTTTCTCAAGTATCATGCTATCCGGGCTCCATATTTTATGCAAATCGGTTCACTTGCCTAAAGAAGCGACAACCAGACAGACAGGCAGGGTTACGTTCATATTTATAGTATAAGTAGGGAAGAAGGGATTTCTATATTTCTTCATAAATTTTTCCCCGCATAAGGTTTTTAAAAGCCCTCCCTAGCATGAAACACAATATTCTCAAAACAATATTGCATTCTAATAAAGCAGTTTCAGCGCAGTTAAACGCTGTTTCCTCAGCTAACATTTTACACCGACAGCATGTGTTGAAGTCTCAAAGAATCGCGCAAACAAAGCGTCACGTAACACAATAAAGCAGATGCGTCGGCCATTTGCACGGTGCACGGTGCACGGTGCACGGTGCACGGTGCACGGTGCACGGCCGCCGGAGCTCGCAATCTCGCTGCTTCTGCACTAAGTAATTACTTACTTGATGTGTCCGTCTGAATGCCCCGTGAACACGTGCAAAAAGGTATAAATATACAGATCAAAGTATTCATCTCTAGGATATTTATGCTTTTTATACAGATTTTTAACGGCTTTATGCTAATATCTCGCAATAATTTTCGTTCCTGTGAAAAGGCAGTTGAATTTTTGTCCTAACATGCATCATGTACTTTTGAAACTATAACTTTAATCCTTTATTAGTGTTAAATTTCATCTAACATAAATTTAACTAGAATAACACACCTTATAGCGTGCTAAATGTCTTCATATTCCACGACTAATTATTATATAGATTCGCTTAATGAAGAAGCCGGCGCGCTAGATGGTCGCGACGATATCGTGTCGTCGCGCCACATTATGAGTCAGGGGGAAAGCGGTGCGCTCTACGATTGTCACGCCACTGCACCGTCAAACAGCTCAGAGTTTTCACATAAATTTGTTTGCACTAGATATATTCTGCAATACAGTGTACTACCACAGACTAAGTGTGCATTCTGGGTACCGACTTTGAATTGTACGCATCCAACAACTCAATAATAGTAAATATCAAACAAAACAATTTATAGTGTACATTGAAACCACATGTACAAATAATTCATTGGTTTCATATCTGTATTTCAGCCATAAACGATACGGTTATTGAATTCAAATATGTATATGTACACGTGCGCGCGTGTGTGTGTGCGTGTGTGTGTGGCTGTGTGCCAGCCGCCGGCTGTGACCCATCACCCAGTGCGATGTCGGCGACGCCGCAAGCTAACGACCCATCCGCCGGATATATTACACGTAATTCGTCATGGCGAGCGAGACTTTTATTACAGAGAAATAAGCAGCAACACTTCTCGTGCCCATCTTAGTTTATGACGCTGTTTCTCTTATATTAATCATATGGAAGCTAATTATCTTATTTTCACAATAAGTTTTATGTTAAGCTTTATTTTTAATCTCAGTGGTATATTACATACAGAACTTATTTGCAGTTGGTGATTTTAATTTTATTATCTATTCCTCGTATATTGTACGCCCTCTATATAAAATCAGAAATTGTCTTTTTTAACAAGTTTATTGACTTCATTCAATCAGAGATAGACATACAGAAAGAAAAGTAATTTTCGCATTTATCTTAATACTAGACTCTATTCCGCTCGCGGCTTTGTCCGCGTGGAAGTAGGACATTTACAAATGATTTAGTTGTCCCAAGGGAGCATTTAATCGGGATAAAAAGTATCCTATCACTCAAGTCAGCTCATACCCTGTCTGTATACCAAATTTCATAGAAAACCGTTCAGTAATTTCTATGTGATTGACGGACAAACATCCAAACAAACAAACTTTACTATGTGGTAGTGGAGCGCGCTTCGGCACGAATTGGGCCAGCTCGCACCGAGGAAGTACCACACCCCCACAGGAGACCGGCGTGAAATAGCATTCTGCTGTGTTTGGTTCGGTGAGTGGGGAAGCCGGAGCCCTATATCCTTTTCCTTTCCCAACCCAGTCCTTTCCTTTATTCCTATCGTCAATCCTTTCCTAATCCTTTCCAATTTGAAATCGGCAATCCATTTGTAGAGACGAAAGGTCTGCAATCGACCTTACGCCTCTCCAAATGTTCATGGGCGGTGGTGGTGGTTGTTCGCTTACCATCAGGCGACACACCAGCTCCATTGCCGACGATAACATAAAAAAAAATCATATTTATAATATTAGTGGGATTACCAACGAGTACACGAATAATATGATTCTAATAATTTTTTGTAAAACTGTTTTTTTTTAGATCTATAAATTGTATGTTCACTTTTTGACAAAAAATAAAACTTTAGGAAACTTTTCGATCGAAAAAGCAGTGAACTTCCTCGCACTTTAAAAGAAAAAGTTTGCATCAGATAGTATCGTTAGCGAAAGATATTTTTTGCTTCGTTTCGTTTCCTTCACTTTACACTTTCAAAGTACCTACTAAACACACAACACTTACAAAGTTAAGTTACAAAGTGAGTAGTAAGTTATTAAAACTCAATCTATGCACGTGTCGTTTGCATGTATTTTATAATATCACAATTATTTTAATATTTATTCGTAAATTATATGTAATAAACTAAAGGAGCAGTTCCGAATTGCAATTTGTACTTAATCAGAATTATATTTTATTTCTACCATAACGGCTTGGAAAAAAAAAATTGTCCGATTACTTCCAGGCTACCTACAGTCTCCGGCTCCAAGCCGTGCTGGGCGGCAGAGTTGTGTAGCAGTTGTGTTCTGTAATCGGATAGAATACATCTGAATGTTGATAACGCTATGAATATATTGCGACCAACTTGCATGCGATTGTCTCAGTTAACATGTACGCTGTACATGCACCCGGCAATATATCATCGTTGATACTCATACTTGATACAAAAATATGTATTAAATGTTTTGTTTTATTATGTTCATTAACCATATAGAATACGGTAGTCGGTACGGTGGATGCTCAGCTCAAAGAGAGGATAAAGAATAGGATAAATAATAAATGAATTTCGAGTGTTGTTATCTGCCGCCAAGTCGGGGCGAGTCGAGGCGAGTCTTGGCAATCGCCCTGAACAATCTAATTTAATATTACAATGTATTAACACTGTGTAAAACACAATGCGATGGGCGTTAACGTATTTATTTAAAACATTAAAAAAATTAATTAGATTTTTATATGTTCTTTATATGATTCTGCTAGGTTAGCTAATTACGTTACAACTTTGGCCCAAAGGTCCTTTAGTAGGAGCTGAATAAATTAATAACCGACTTGGTATAACAACTTTGCTTTGTGTCTTACAACTTTTTGAAGAAGAAAATCTGTGTTGTGAGACTTAATTTTTTTAATGAGTATTGATTTTTGACATTGATTTCATTTTTATTATCTACACTGTATCTGTGGTATATCAAAAGATAAAGGCTCAATATCCAAACGGTCTAACAGGCTTACTAGAGAATCTTCAATTTATCCCGCAGAAATAACACATTTAGTTCTCCATAAGTTGCACTAAGGATTTTATATTTCTAGACATAATCCTCGCGCTGCAGGAGATATAAGGCAATTGAAAAAGTTGGAAAGCGATGTTGGACATATTGTCCCAGGTACTGCGTCGCTAAGAACTTGAAATATATATTTAGAATTGAAATGTCACTTCTACAGTTTGAATAAGTAGATATATTATGCCTTTGTATACAAATTAGCAAATTTAATCGCGTTTACTAATTATTTATCACGTATGAATAAATAGATGAGCTGACCGGCATAATTACTGCGCGCCTGCGGCCGCGGTCGCCTTTGTGCATCGATTCGCACACCATTACGTGTTTTACCAAATTGTAAACACAAAAATGGCGTTTCAATTCAAATGTTTTGATAATATTAACAAATGCAAAATAAAACTTATGGATTTGCTAATCAAAATACGTAAACACATCTATTTTAGTCATACACAATTCCTACAAATTAATACCAAATGTAAAGAAATAATGTTTATATTTTAGTTTGATGTAAGAGTCAAGCAAAATGCAATAAACCTCATTGAAATGCAAAAAAATAATGATACGTTGCTCATCATTTATCAAATGGTATTTGATATGAAAATAATTAAATTACGAAATTTGAGGTCATTTAATTAAACGGGACACATAACAATAAAATTGAAATACTTTAAATAGCATTTTTCGAGAATAATTAATGAGCTGTAACTGTTGTTGGGGCTTGTTAGTGAGCAGGTAGGCGGAAGGCAGATGAGACTCCATCAAGAGCAAACTTTAAATAAAGTGCAGCGAAATTGAGCGGCGGCCAAGTAACGTTCACATAATTTATTCCCTCTAAAGGACGGCTGAAATATTAAACTTTGTAGACTTCGTTAAGGCTGCAAGTGGTCGAGCGACGACCTCGTGTCGGGCTTATTTGAACATACTAACCCGGATACATTTTGACTTTTCGGTTATGTACACATTCGTTTTGTTTATTATACAAAGTTGTTTAGAATTTTGTTTCGGATAAGGATTTTGTTTAAGGGGGAAGGTAACATATTTATTCATATATCAACGACTCCTTTTGCATTTGAAAATTCCAAATGCGTTTCCTCTTTTAATGATATTCGGTTAAAAAACATAGATTTATTCATATTTTATAAAACACAGGCGTTTAGAAATATATCCCACAAAGGAAATGTCGTCGAATGCATGTTGCCTGTACACCAGAGCCCTAAATATGAAACTTTATATTCTTCGGCGCCTTTAACAAAGTTCCTTCGGTCGAGATAATTCCGCAACTATGTCCCAACTTCCAGTTTGTCAGGAAGGCACTGTTCACAATTGAACTGATTGCATCTCGCCTTTATTTGGGCCTGACTTCGAGAACAAAAGCGTCGCTTAATTAATATTTCTCTTTACCGGCTACTTTATGAACATTTTAATTTAACAGCCATTTTCAAATTTATCTTTTATGTTCGAAGCGTTATTTCGATCGTTGCACATTTATTTCAATGCATGTAATTTGCATGAATGAGAGAACTTCAATGGTTAATTATGTTGTTCGGTGACTAATAAATTAACGTTAAATAACTGACATAATCTAATTTATACGTAAATCAAAAAATATTTCGGAATATACTTGTAAAATAAATCATATTGATATCTTAAATGTCCTCGACTTCCCAATGAGATAATGAAATATTTTTATCACCGTATACTGTCTGGAACTTCATTATAAAATAAATGTGTGAAAGATATTAGTAATCTATTATTCTATTCTCAACTAAAAGTTTTTTTTAAATATAAAAACCTGTAAATTATATTAAATACATAGTGGAAAGATACTGTCGTCTAACACACAGGCTCGGCCTAGTTTAGACGACTAGTGTCCAAAGTTATAAGTTTTTTAGTTCAAGAATTCAAGCCACATATGCAATGTTAATGTAAGGTATGGATAGATAAAGATTTTTATCATTAAAAAAAAACAAAAAACTAAATGTTTATAATAAACAATTTCATGCACCCAGCGCTGGGCCGTCGGAGAAGAAGATAAAAAATGTATTGAATTTTTTCCAAAGCCAATGTTTGGGGATTGGCAAAGTACATTTGGGCGCATAATGAGGAGCGGTGAAGAAACAGATGAACTCGCACACAGCATACGCGCAGATGCGCTGGCGGCGCGCCAGGCGGCGCGGCCCGCATTACTTGTCGTCTCACATAATAGCACATAGCTCCATTGTCTTTAACTATAATGGTATGAATATTATTTAATAACAAATCAGTATTAACAGCGCATTTAACTATAACCAGTATTGTTCGCACAATTATGACGGACCCAACGAAACCTAACCATCATAAATTCAGCAAGCCGTTTACCAGACGGAGAGTGGGTACCTTAGAAGTATAGTCCTTTTACATTATGTGATAATCTTTCTGGAAAACTATAACCGATGAACTATTAAAGAAAAATTTTTTTTTTTCTGTTAGTAATAGTTATTTATTTTTTTATCGTGTCGTATTTATTATCGTAATTTTAGTGTAAAAATTTCAATGCATATGCATGTTTTTGTATTAAAGTTTACAAACTGAACATTTTGGCATTTTTTATGAAACAAGCTGAATATTAATCAACTAAATTTTAAAATACTATGCATATTATATACGCCATTTCTTATAATCTAAACTGATATCAGAGACCTGCAGTCTCAGTTGTTTAATAATTACTGTATAAATTAAGGTAATTGTTTTTGAGGAAATACGGAGCGATATAACAGGCATTGCACAAAGCTCCTTGTATAAAAAAAAATAAAAAAAACTAATATATTTCTAATAGATAGAGCATAGTATATGTAAATAATTTGTGTTTTTGATTGGAACAGTTCCCACAGTGTGATGTTAACATCCAAGAGCTGGTTAATAGCAAATTTTTAATTAAATCCACATAGTTAAATGCGCAACGAGATTCTTATCATCTGTCCCATCTGCTGGAACAATCTAAACTTAACCTGCGTTCCAATCGGAGGCGCCGGGGAAGGAGCTCGTTGGAAAAGTTGTAATTCGGCGGGAACTTGTGGCAGTGTCGTACGTTGTGGCACCGACTAATTACCTACCTGCCCTGGCTGCACCGGAGCTGTGGAGTTACTTATCAAATATTTTACGAGTATTTTTTTGTTTAAATGAAAAAAAGATGATTCTGATATAACATAGAATTGAAATGATATTTAATAATAGCCTGGTAATTTGTTTTTCGAATCGAAAAGTGTGCTTTGAATTGTTGTTAGGTAAAATGTTTTAATTTATTGCTCAAGCTGTTTTGAAAACAACCTGGTCTATGTTCATATTCCACTTATAAACACAACATCGGTGTCTGTTTGAAGTGTCAAGATAATAGGAGAAACTTCGTATCGTAATACCGTGCAAATGTGGGGTAAATGTCTCATAATAATTTTGCCACCGCATCATACAGTGACAAGTGTAAAATGTACAAAAGCTCCTTTCATGTGCTGAGTCTTGAGCGGAAGTGGCCACTCATCTCTCCCACGCACACACCCGCCCACACGCACACGCTGTCGCGCGGCTCTACGTGCGAGAAACCTTCACGGGCTACTGATACGCACTAAATTGTGCCACTTATACAGCCTTTGTGGCTCGAAAGGCGGACAGGCTTAGAGGATTGCTACATAATGCTACGTATACATACAACACGGCTGTCTAATCCTTGCAGCTCACGCCTTGATTTTGATTTCATTCAATGTGTACTTAATTTAGAACTTTTTTATATTATCCATATGTATATATAAAGAAAAGCATAAGAGAACACCTCATTAATTCATTTTTCAATAAATATACATATCGAACGTTGGTTAAGATCAAAAAACTAAAATAAGAATATAATCTTTAAGTAAAAAATGTTTGTGGAAGATTGCCAAAAGTCCAAACTCCTTGACTTTGTGCTGATGATTAGTATTCTCCTGAAAGATTTAAAACGAAATGAGGTATTGTTTGCTATAAAAAATGAAATCGTAAATTCTTCGCTCCAAATTCCGTTATTGACGGATCAACTCAGATATCGCTGGGGGCGCAGTTTTTCGGAAGTCTTCAGAGGGTGAATTAATACTGAAAACTACGAAATCCGTTAACGAGGTCAGCGCAGGTACGCGCAGGCGAAGGCGCCGGCCGTTCACCCGCACCGACCACTCGCTATGCTTTATTTTGGTAAAATTCTCCTGACACCGGATTTTTAAGATATATCTAAAACACGATTAATATTTACTTAACTATTTTACGTTGTCCACAACTATGTAAGAGTTGTTTACGCTGTTATTATTTGATTTATAGCAACTTAATTCGCACTTTTCGCACCATCATAATACAGTCAATACACATATCAAAATATAATAACGTAGTACAGTAAATACAATAAAAAAACCCTTCACATTACTAGTCATTGTCATTTAATGCATTAAATCGACCAACCATACACTAAAAATGACCTGCATAATTAAAAACAAGAGAAGATATTAATTAAACATAGTTAAAAACCACTGCAACAAACTTCAATTGAAAATCATGACACGCGCTGCGATGCAGGCAGGCTCGCGGATGGAAAATATAGGCGTCAAAACTCACTACGCGTCGAGGGTCAAAGAATGTTAAACCAAAAGCAATTTTTAAACAAAATAGGACACAATTTTCAGTCGTTTAGCCAAATTGTAATAGAATAGAGTGCATAATTCTAAGTAAAGGGTAAACAAAACGCTCCATTGGCCCCAGGGACTATCCCGTGTCCCATAAGTGCCCGTTATATGCGTTTGGGACACTGCGGTCCATACCATCAACCTTACAATATGGTATCTGAATCTGAACTCTGTCCGTATAATTTCAGGGTATAAATTTGAAGTACAGCTGTGTTTTATCGGAGATATCGAGGATCCCAATTCTAAGAATAAGTGGAAGATAAAAGTTTAGTGCGCGGAGCCGCTTCGCAGATTTTCCCAACTGATATTGTTCTGTTAAATGTAAGAGCGAGGTTTGCTTTAAACCATTACTTTTAATGCTTCTTAGGTGCTTTTGTCATCTTACCAAGAGATTTAATAGTCAGTTTAAAATAACATAGCGAGAGGATAATTGCAAATTATTTATGTATTTAAAAGTTTGAAGATATGTCTATATACAGTTTTTTTTATAACTTTTATGTGTTATAATTATAATCCTTTCTCATGTTATGAATGTGAAAGTAATTCTCCCTGTCTATTTCTTCTTGATGTCTGTCACTAAAAAGGATTAAGATGACATTTCGTACAGAATTAGTATAGAGGACATTACAGTTTGAGGCCAATGAAAGAAAGGAAATGGGACGTAAATACTTCGAGAAACTTCAGGATTGTCCATCTTTTCTTTGGGCGGTCAGCGAAAGATCTTCGGTCAGAAAATCTCTTGAAATGTAAAATATCTTTAATCTGATGCAATTTGTACAGATAATGATAAAATATAACTTATTACAAAGCTAACCAAAACGGTGACAATTTCCATGTGTCTGGAGGATTGTTCCCAAAAATTACGATTTCAATTTTCATCTTGTTCCCAAAATTTTCTATGGGATTGTACTCTTCGGGCCATTCGTTTCCGCTTGACGTATTTTATGCCTCGCCCGCCACACTTACCGACATCGTCCATCTTAATAAAAGCTCGCTATGAATAACATTGATATTCCGAACCTGCGCCCGACAAGATTGAGGTTTTGTGATAAAT
>NC_052116.1:41194-55981 GCF_012273895.1 Zerene cesonia | reverse complement strand
AGTCAATATAAATATAGTATAATATTAAGATTTATATAGGTATATTAAAGGACTGTAAATTGTATATAAAGAAGGTTTCCAAACATTAGTACATTTGTTAAAATTATTTCTATACACATGAATATAATAATAGAAGTAAATAGAAATATATTTAAACAAAATTATACTCAGCTGTAGTATTAAATTCTAGTGAGTATAGGCTATATCTCTAGTGATATTCGAATTTACTGAGCCCAGCACAAGCATATCGGAAACGTCGACTACATGCAATATTAACGAGACACCCGCGCCCGCGCACCCAGAGCCTTCATTACAATTCGCTACTATTTCCACAGATTACGCTGTACTTACGTGTGTGTGTGTGTGTTTATTAAACTGTGTCTCAGGTATGAAGAAAGACATACACGCAAGAATAAAATAGTGGTTACATTAGCTATAACTTATCAAATACGTATATTCAAATTAGACGGCATAAGCCTCGCTTGCGAAATACGTTATTTCCTCATAAAAAATGAAGGTGATAAAATAATTTAAGCCGTAGATTATCATTCTATAAACAAAACAAAATTCAATCTGTTAAATAACTTACAAAATTATTAATTATTATCAACAGAGTATATCCTGTAGGTTTTAAAGTACTACCAAACCAATAACAGATATTGCAAAATTGATAAACATGAAAATGCATAAATAATTGCTGCGAACGCTGAGTTCCTGATCAGCATTCATCAATTATAAATGGCCGGAGGCATTTTCAATTATAAAAGATTAAATGATTACTATTTTGAACTGAAAAAATAATTCAAAATATAAATGTGAAATAAGTCAGTGTGCAATTTGTTTTTAATAAAATTAACGTAAAGAAATTGTTAGTAGGTGGTATCAGTTATCACTTCTCCTATTATTGTTGTATTGCCAGAAGAATGGCTAATGAAATGAATAAAAGATATGAAATATTTATTTGCTACAAACACGGTATAGAGAGACGTCCGCTTAGCATTACGCTTGCATGTGCGGAAATCATACACATAATCAAGGATATAAATTTATAAATATTTTTGAAAGCAGTCAATTCAGTACATGATGTTTACGTTACATACTCAATACCGGCGGTCGCCAGTTCATTCCTGGAATATGTAATGCGTCCCCGACGCAATCTGCGGCGCGCCCGCGGGGAAATCCCACAATCCCACACACTTGCACTCGAATCAAATAACATATCGACTTACCGCTTTGATGTGGAAATATGTTCAACTCTAGCGACGTACTCTAATGAAAAACAGGCGCACTATTTATTGTACAAAGTACTGTAATGAGAAGCTTTAAGAACCCGCGAGATTGGATATCCAGTTCTTTTTTACCAAAAAAAAAAAATTGTTTCATGTGTCATTAGTAAGTCGGTCAAAAAATGTCACTATATTTATTTAAGACAAGATTGTTCATCTATATTGGACATAGAAAAGTAGTAACATAATTACAAATGTATATAACGAAGAAAACGCAACACATCGTCGTTAAAACATCTTCATGAAACAATTCTGAGGCAGGCGGGATAAGTAAATTGAATAATAAACCGGCGCTATGATATCATAAATAATATTGTTAATTATCAATTTATCTTACCCAATGAATCCGTCTATCACACGGCGCCGCGTTCCGCGGGCCAATTACAGCTGTACATTGTAGAACGTCACCATTCAGCTTTACCTTTGTGTTTCAAATTACCAGACGATCAAAATTCAGACGAGGTTGCAATTAAAAGTTTTCAATAGCTCGCTACCGATGTGTTTTCTTTCAATCTAGCCGCTCCTAACCCCCCACCGCTGTTTCCCTCCCCCTCGCCACTCTGCCGCTACAAAGAGCGCTTAAGACCTTCCTCCAGCGAGTGCACTTACACTACGAGCGGCCATTGCAAGCCGGTCAATTTGCAACAGCGGATCTTTATGCATTTGATGTTTCACAATTATATAAATTGTATTGTTTAGAAGGAATACGAAACATTAATTAATTAACAAGACACAGCAAATATCACACACAATTCACAAAGGTTAGTATCTCAATAAAGGATGTGAGCATTGTGTACGTTGTGTTAGAATTAAATAAATAAATGCAATTTAGATGTACATTCAGAAAAATAATTAATATAGTCCAGACTCTTTCAATAGTCACTCGTTTGTGAAGCCGCTGGCGCCAGCGCCGAGGGCGGCGAGCCGGTAAGCCCCGGCTCCGAACGCGGATAATATTACAAAAATAATATCTAAGCCATTCTTTGTCCAGCTTCGATAACTAGTTTAAAATTCTATACGTTATGGCTGCCATGTAAGCTGAGACGCTGCTGCAAATTCATTGTAAATTTTATTAGATATGTTTTCGAACAACTGTGCTACTCTAAGCGACGTATAACAAATAATAAATGTATGAAGAATATTGTACATTGCACTGGGAACCGGATTAAATGTAATGCTCTGTATTTTTTTGATAGCAATAAATGTTATTATATGAAGCTTAACAGAACATCAGTACAGTCATGAGTCCATCATATATAAACGTTTGAGTTTGAGCTTACTATTTTCGTTAAGATGAAGGTAGTGTGTTTTGTAATTTAATGCGTTTTCGCGTAGGTGTGCCGTAGCCAGCAGCTACGCTGCGCTACGAGTCACCGTGTCGCGTAGCGCGGCTACATAGATGCGCTCGTCCACGCTCTGCGAAAAATGACAATATACATGACATTCCCGCTATCGTCCGTATCGATTTCCACACACACACATACACACACGTCAACCACACCACATCCGCGCATAAGAATATACGCAATAACTTAAAATTTTCATACCGCGCACGGACACTGGAAATAGTATTTTATTAAAAGCATTAATAACGAAACCTCGTATCTACGAGCGCAGACAACGTTTAGCACGTTGCATGTCGAGGCCGCGCGGAATTCGCAGGTTTATGAATACGCGCGGGCGTGCGGCTACTGATAGCGCCGGCTTGTACGCTCCGCAACCGGTATTCTATTGCATTACGATATAATGAGCTTTTGGGAAACATTCTGCGTGTTCGGGAACTCGGAAACAATGCGCGAGAATAGAACACTCAGCACTAATATACCTGAGGGTAGTTCATCTTGAATATTGTCATGTAATCGTACTGTACAAACACCGGAACCTGCGCCTGGTCTGGTACTAATTAACATAAACGCAACTTATGAGTAAAATTCCATAGGATAGAGATGTTTCACCGCGGAAAAATGTTGCCTAGATCGTTCTCTAGCCTGCTAAGTAGCCGGAGCCCCATATCCTTTTCTTTACCCTTCCCAGTCCTTTCCTTTATTCCTATCGCCAATCCTTTCTTAATCCCTTCCCAATGTAAAGTCGGCAATCCACTTGCAGAGGCGTAAGGTCTGCAATGGATCTTATGCCTCTATAAATGTTCATGGGCGGTGGTAGCGCTTACCATCAGGCGTCCCACCAGCTCCATTGCCGACTGTGTCATTAAAAAAAAAGTATCTCCAAACCATAAAACCATATCACAAAGTCGCTTCGTTGCTACGTGAAATAAGCATACACACTTTCACATTTATAATGATAGTAAGGATACATTTATGTTTAAACTAATTCACATACGTGAGGTTCCATTTTAACTAAATGACCCGCTTAGTTCGAGGTGCGCTCTAAATTCAATTCCCTTTGTTTAAGCTGGCCTTACACTTCCGGAATGTTTGCTTCAATTCAGATTCTTAATTCAAAATCAGATTTCCGGTAGCCTACCTTACACGTATCTTAGATATTACTTCATTCATCATTTTTTATTTCGATGTGTATATGTATGTGTGTACGTTTGGTTAAAGATATATTTAGAAAGAAGTACGTTCTGAATTCATAATCTGAAGTTTTCGGTCCACAATTTAAACCACACACCAAACAAATTTAGTCAGCTCAATCTAAAAACACTTTGTGAATTAAGATTCTGATGTCAGAGATGCATTACGGTTGTGTAAGAGCGGCCTTATACCACTATAACAGCACTATACAAAACATATTCAAAATGTTTTAACATTAATAATTAAGATATTAAAAATTTTACTTAAAAAGAAACTTGTTTCCTCTTAATTGACGACACACACACGCGCAATCAGAAGACGTGATACAATGAAGTGGGTTGAAGACGCACTTCTGCTTGAGATTGAATTTACGTAACAATTGTGCTTGCTTGGATATTTGTGCATTAAATCCACATTTATGATAATGTATCATTTTAAAGACTTAGCATTCGCATAATCAGTTGTCCATCATCCATCAGATGACAAGGAAGATCTGAACCTAGCACAAACTTGTAGATAAAGATTAAATACTTCTAAGGTCCTCAAATAAAAGTACTGCCAATTCTCGTAATCGTAGTCTGCTAGCAAAATCGAGCCCGCAGCGTCGCGGCCGGCGGCGTGCGGGCGGGATACGGGCGGCGTGCGGACGACCTGCGGACGGCGTGCGGGCGGTATGCGGGCGCGACCGAGTGGACTACGGGAGGCGTGCGGGCAGCGGGTGGGCGGCACAAACAAACTTTAATTAACGACTAATGAGCCTCGCCCGCTGTGACACACTCGCCTGCTAACAATCTCATTCACGTACTTGCTTTGCTCAAGACTAGGGCCTCTTTCCGGCACCGATTCTATCATGACTCAGAGTTAAATGTATCAAAATGAAGTACATGTGCTTATTATATTAAAATTATATGGTCAAATCAGAGCCTCTGCTTTTCTCTTAATTCCATCACTTCTAATCTTTTGAAAACGCATGGATCTCTTGTTCTATAAACCTTTTTATGTTTAATCATTAATTTTATTTATATATTTTTTTATAATTCCAAGTATAATCATAAAATGTTTCGACACAGAATATATAAAACGTCACTCATTATAATGAAATAATAGAACCGTTTTTTTTTCTTTTTTACACTCTGTTACGTGTTCACAGAGAATCTTTATACGAATAGGAATTCCTAGAACATGTATTCAAAGCTAAAGCAAACTGCATTTAGATTTCGAAATATCATATTTAAAATATGGCAGATTTCTAACTACGGTCCCAGTAGAAACAATTCTCTTCGCTTACTCAAAGTTTATCTTCATTTTGCTCCAGTAAACTCCAATTGCTATATTATTTTTATTTAAGCATTCACAACAGTTTAACTAGCTTCACAGTACAGTCGGAAGTTTGACGGTTTCATAATACACATGTTGGGACTGGAGGGCCCCCCGGGGCCGCAGTCCGCCCGCCTGCCGCTCGCCTGCCGCCCGCTGCCGCCCGCTGCCGCCTGCCAGCGGCCGGGATGCTCGTAAACTAGAGGATTTACTCGGCCAATGAGTCGAACCGATGCTCGTCCAGTGTTCCGCACCAATATACTTTTATACGACATTCCGCGCAGAGGGCCCGCACTATAACAAATCGTGCTTCTCTTAATGGACGATGCTTTTTATTGCTTACAAATTGATTGCTTTCTTTTGTTGAGAATTAGTTCCCTTTCTAAGATATATTACGCTCCACTTTAAATTATTGCAAGCTTTTTAACTTTTATATCACATACCTACAAATAAAAGGTTTTGTAATAATCGTCGTCATGTTGTTTTATTTCTAAAAACATATGAATTAAACATATATTGGTTTTTAGAATATTTAAATGGATTTCAAGTAGGATTGAATCTCAAAATGTAACTTTTTCAAATTCCATAGGTCAGAATAGGTCTTATGAGTCTTAAAAGTTATGCATTGTACATCAATATTTTATTTTGGTAATAGATTATTGCGTGAAAATTGAAGAAAGGAATTTAAGCTGCTGTTGGTTAACGAACGAATTGATGATACGTAAGCCTCGTAAATTCTTAAAACCAGACACAATTTTACTTGCTTACATATTCTACGAAATCATTTTACATTTATACACAACCAAACAAACAATTCACTCCATTGTATCAGTTGTTTTTACAATTTTCCGCATAACGTGCGGATGCACACAAAGCGCAACAAACACAATTCCCGTTATGAAATGCGACCATTGTTATGCAGAGCTGTATAAAGCAGTTGTAATCACGCAGAGTCCAGCGCCGCGGCTTCCAGGCGCCTGCAACACCATTTGGGGATAACGTCATTCGCCTCACTCCTGCTGAATGCCGACAGATCGGTTCGCCCGCAAACAATATAACGTTTTAATTGTTTTTAGAGCCTCTATTAATTTATCGTTACTTCCTTACACAGACACATCGTGATACGTGGCCAGGTGAAGGGTCATTATCAATGAGATAGTCAAATGGTGAGCACAACCCCTAACAAGCCTTTTGTGTATGTATTTATGAAATTCTGTTACTTGTAGCGTAGTTGTTATGTGCTGGAAGTATTTAATATTTACATACAATCTGCTTTATTTTGTAATCTTTGAAATATAATATATAAAATATTGGAAACCATTATTGAAATAAATAAAACATAATGCAACATTTATATTCAATTACACCATAAATTAAGAAAAACACCAACGCATACGCAAAAACGAAACATAAAACTTAATTTGGTTCGTTCATTTTCATCCGAAATTCGTTTATCCGTGTTTCTGATGATTGCTCAATCCAATGCATTCAAAAATTGAGATTTCATTTCAAAATAACGCGCGCCCCATTCATAACCAATGCGAAAGCGTGTCGTGTGTGCCGCCGTGCCACTGGCTGCGCTCTGTTTTAAGCTACTGGTGTGATTGACTAATTTGTAGGTAATTGAATGAAAAATGTAGTTGTTCTTAAAATTGTATGACCACGACATTATTTTAAGAAATTTTAAACGCTGGCTTTAGCTATGTTAAAATAGAACACCAAAGAAATACGGTCGAATTAAATATTCAAACCATTGCAAAACTAAATGTTTTGTTAAATTTACGATTCACCTGCTTATGGTACCAATTAGTTTCCTGCAAGAATTCCGTGATAGAATGTAGCAAAATACGAAGGGTTACAAACTAACAAGCGTTCGTGCTCGCGTTGACATCACGTTGAGTAAGAAACCTGCACAAATTAGTTGAATATAAATGCTAATTTATAAGTAATTATGTAATTAGCAGCACGTCCGCACACCGCTCTACCCCCCTCACCCCGTGCGAGCCCCGCTACCCCCTCTGCCCCGCCGGGATCGGCAAAGCGCAATTTTGCCGCATTCATATTCATAAGTTTTATAAAGTTACCATGATCGTTTTCAATTACCTGCCTGTTTCACGAACATATACTGTTTAACCATTTTTTAACGATCAGTTCAGTATAACACAGGGAATTTATAAGTGTTGTAAAACAATATGAAAATTACGAATGGTCCTAAATATTCTAATATAAGCATACATGGACACAAAACTAGACATAACATTTAATTTTAAATTTTCTGCATCGTTTTGCTATTAAGATTGTATCGTAATGCTAAGCTTACCGAAGAAAAAAAGAACTTCTTCAACTCAACCGAATGTAGTGTGGCTTACTACACGGAGACCAAATAGCCAAACAAGTATGTCGTACCGTTCAGCATCGTACACATTCATATTTGTATGATTGATTCAGTATTGCATTCGCTTAGTGTGCTGCTGAAATGAACACAAAATAAATAAAACTATTTAAGTCCAAATCGTTAGTATTTTTACCTTAACTGACTGTAGGCTCTTTCTTTGCTAATGATAAATGTACTGTCCAATTTCAAGGTTATACACAAATTGAGTTAGAACTTTTAGTGCTTGTATAGGTAAAGTAATTGATACCGATACCGAACAGTGTGCAAATGAATAAGCGACATCGCAATATTCCACCATTTATGTGTTCACTTTTACTGGCTCCAAACATAAGTTTTTCACCATTTATTTTATCATTTTTTAGTTCGTATGTAAATAAAATGGTACTGTTATATCGAATGTTACACTTGAAACTTGAGAAATACAACTTTTTCTGGAAGATTAACAGATTATTGCGATAGAGTTGTCCTTGGAATTTGGTCTCTTCTGCGCGCGCTAACATCAAGTCGATTTACAATTTACTACCAACTAAATATGATTGCTGAGGCGGGATCGCTGGTAGTCGAGAGGCTAGGCGGTGGTATGGTTTGACAAAATGATGACGGTTCGAATCCCGCCTCGAGATCAAAAAATTTCATGTATTCATTTGTAAAAAATTCTCATTATAATGCTTTAATTTTAAAGGCTACGTAACTAAAAATTAAACTTACTCCTATTTGCAGTCAACGGCTCAGGGCATTTGCTAGCTAATAACATAGTATCCCGCGTCTTAGATCGAGTTCAATGCGCGCCTGTGAACTACAATTATTTTAGCGTGGCCAGCATTTAGTATGTAGTGTGACTCACGACGACTTTTATTCGAATATTTGGTTATTCTCCCGCGCACACATACATATTTACATATTACAAAATACATACTACGAACTTACAAAGCATAGATTTTACAATTATTAAAGTTTTTATTTTCACAATTTTGCTACGAAATATAAAAAATTAAATACAAAATGTGCTCGAAAGTCCTCTAAGTTCGGAACACTTCATAAACACAAATCTCGGATAGAACGAGAACGCTTTGAGCGAGAGCATCGCGCCCGGCGCCGCTCGCTCGCAACTTGTGCACGAAATACACTGCGGAATTTCTCTCCCGTAAATATTGTCTGCGAGTTTATTGAAAGAGCGATTCAAATTCTCAGTAACTTTTGTGCAACGCAAATAATTGTGTGCCGGTGTGTACTGCCTTCTCTCTACCTTCAAGAGGATTTTGTGTACAGACGAACAGCTGCATTATTTTTCAAAACTTCATAAACTGTATTTTAATTTAGTGATATCATATATTTATGAAATGTTCAAACATAAAAAAAAACTAAATTATAAGACATTTCTCACATAGCGTTTCTCGCACAGTGTTTTCTTACCCATAAAGATCCAAGAAGTAAGCCTGCATGGCAGCGGATGAGCTAGCTTGGTCACAAACTCGGCGACATATCGCCGGCGCGGCGCTCTCGTGGGAAATCTCCGGCCCGCGGCCCGCGCTGCCTTCGCTCTCTTTAATGCATAACAAGGTAGCACGATACCTTAGCAAAATATACGACTTTATGAACATATCTCCTGCTATTTGCTGCTCGAAGAACTGAATAATTATGTTCTGTTTAACAATTACACCTGCATATGAAGCTATTTCTTCAATTTTACTGACGCATGCTTCAGCCTTGTTGAATGTTATGTTCAAGCACTTGCTATTTCTTTACGGTGAATGAAAAAAAAAAATTCTTTAATATTTATAAAACCCGCAAATTTCCAGAATTTAGTTAAATTTATAAATAGCTCGTCTCAGCCAGATTGAGTTGTACCAATTTTTTCAGTTTTTTTTTCATCCGAAATAAACTATTCCAAAGACAGGAAAACGTCACATCTAGAAATATTTGAAATGCAACTTCACGTCTTATATCTAGTAAACTACGTGCATGATTTGCAGCAAATGTAGACGATGATAAACGAACGTGACGCGGTTAATTGTAAGCAGCGTGTAGGATCACGCCTGCAGTAGTTAACTACACAATGTAACACAGCAGTTTTGTCGGTCAATTTACGTATATTACGGGCTCTATTGAACCGCTCGCGCCGCTGTAACGTATGACCGTTCCATTATAATGCGTGTTTGTTTATTAAACGCACAATGCGACAAACTGAATTTGGTGCGTTACCCAAGTCAGTTGTGGCTTCATGTTTTGCATTTTGGATATCATTTAAATTCGACTTTCAGGGCCGTGATAAGCTCGAAATTTGTACCTGTATGAAAAGTTTTTTGTAGTAATATAGAGATGAGGAGAATGAAAGTAAACACTAATATAAAATGAGATGTAAACAGAGTAGAAACAATACATTAATATGTTTTATATTCGTAATATTCAAGAGTGAATCCATTACTTCATAGTCGGCCCGACTAAGAAAAGAGGAACGTTGGTTCTTGTGCATTCTACCCAGAAATCCTTAAAACTGTCAACGCTGAGTATTTGGCGGCGGGCAAATAACTCGTACACTCTGCCTACTGAATAGTAGACTATTACAACCACAAGCCCAAGGTTGGTTAAGGCTTATAAGAAGAAACCTATCAGTGAACATCAGATCCATTATTTGTTAGGTTAACTCTAAACACAGAATGGCGCTAAACTTTAAGCAAAGTGCGCTCAAGTAAACGTATACCTCCTTATCACATGAAACAAGTTAAGTTTAGCAACAATATTTGCGTGTTAAACTTTGCACATAACTTGGAATTTAATTTATTGAGTTAAATCTAATCCAACATTATAAATCACCGTATTTTATTGGCGATATTCCACTTTGAAAGCTTCGAAGTGAATTCCAAGAAAAACAAACGTGTAGAATGAGACGTACGGTATGTTTGCGGAGTCAGTGAAACGTGAACTCCAGGAAAAGTTCTAGAGACTTCCAGCGCACTGTCCCCGAGTCTAGTGTCTAGTTCCTATAGTGAGGAGTGTCGAGTGTTGAGTGTCGCGGTCGTCTCAAGATAAACAGAAGTGTAGGAGCCGTCGCCCGTCGCACATGAGGGCTCTAACTTACTTTTATTTGTCTACATCAATGTAAACTTCAGTTTTATTTCAAATCACCGCCGTGCAACTGCTCCGAGTTGTAAATGAACTCGTTTAGAAATCTTCATAGGGTATACATATAGGTACGTGGATCGTTCACATTTCTATTCAGTTCAATATGAAACGCTTGTAGGTCACAAAACAATAATAAATTGATGATGGTTTTTCTTTTTGTTATTTAATTAAATGTTTACGACTTGTAATCTTGGTATTTAAGAGTGTCTTTGACAGCAACTTTAATAAGTTTCACGACACAACGGCCGGCGCGTAACCTCTCACGAAATAAAATATAGTTGGAATGGAAGTTGAGAGCTCTGTTGTGTTTTATGGCGCGATTATTAAAAAACTTCTCGCGGCTCGCGCGGCGGCGGCCGCTGCGCTCACACGAGCGTCTTTTTAGAAATATTAGCGTATAAATAATACGAGACTTGTACATGTGGCTTCGTTTTTATGCACTTCACATCACGTGCAGTCGCCAGAATTCCTATTTCAACCATTTCAGACTTTACATTTGCAATAGAGTGGAGAGGTCTTATTTAATTCTAAATTTACTAAATTATGTTTGGTTAATGGGTGTTGTCGTTGCTAAGCACTCACATATACATATTTATACGCATTATAATAGTAGTAAGAATTTGAGTTAGGTTACATTAACTTAAAATTTCAAATGATGTAATTTAAATTGCATTTTTCATTGGGTTTTATAATCGGACCAGAATTTCCGTTGTAGGTACATTCAGAAATAAAGGTATATAAGATAGAATAAAAATGTAATTGTTAAATAAATAAATAAAACTAATAAAGTGTATATTATAGAGGAAGCAAAAGCAATAAAAACGTATTTTCGTACGTTCGGTGTGACTGTATGTATTATTGAATATGTGAGTCTTAGTTGGATATTAAGAGACATAGCAGAGGGCGTACTGTGAGCCTTATAGTGGAAGCAACGCGCGCGTGTGCGAGGGCTCTACAGCTGGGAGCGGGCGGACGGGTCGCGACCGTTACCTTGTTAAACTTTTCTCTTTACCATGTAATGTGTTTTGCTTAGACACAACATCGCTTTACCGTTTAACAAAATTTTTGTTTGTATAAATTTCCTTTGCTGGTTTTTTAATTGTGGACAATGAGATGGTCTTTCATATCATTATTCAGATTATGATGCACTATGAGTTGCTGTCGCTTAAATATATTAGTACCTGGATGACCGAGCTTTGCTCGGTTTAACTTCGTGAAGTTAGATTGTTTATAAGTGTTTTTTTCCAAGATCGTTTAGGCATTTTTAAGTGAACACGTGCATTAAGAAGACACAAAACAATATAAACAATTAGTCTATCCTCAAAGCAAACACTCATTGACTTCGTTACTTAACAACGCCATCTGCTGGAACTGTAATTATTCGCCAAAAAAATAGTATTATTATTCGCCAATAGATGTCAGGAAGAGTCATAATAAATTGGAACTACTCAAACGCCTCCTATTTGTTAAAAAAGTAAGTTTAAGTCGATAAAACAGGAATAAAACACGAATATGACATTTTCTAAAAAAGATTCTTAGCTAGATCGATTTATCGCCCCCGAAACCCCCTATATACTAAATTTCATGAAAATCGTTGGAGCCGATTCCGAGATATATATATATATATATATATATATATATATATATATATATATATATATATATATATACAAGAATTGCTCGTTTAAAGATATAAGATAAAAAAAAATAAACATACTCAAATTAACAAAACTAAGATGCATTTGCAGTAAGGTTAATACAAATACTCGTAAGCAGTATCTAGACTTAACAGACTTGGCATCGTCAGGAAAATGAGTGAATCCGTTTATATTTATGTATTTTTCGCTTTTTAATATTATAGATATGAAAGTTATTCTGTCTGTCTGTCTGTCTGTGTGAAAGCGCAACGGACATATGTTGCGCTTTCACACCTAACTGAACTAATTTTGATGAAGAGATAAAATACTTACTGGCCTATATACTTCTTATCGAGGGAATGTAATTTGATATTAGATAGAGAATTCAAATATTCGCAATAGGTTAAGTGTATTCAAGCGAATCCGCGACTGCTAAAGTAGTTAAACATAAGACTATTATTATATATAAGACTATTATTATATAGTATTCCCCTCATCAAGTCGAAATCTACAATATTTTCTCAAAGAGAACTTTAAAATGTCGCTTGAAATACTGCGGAAGACTTTATGAAGCACTTTATAACACATCGAGCGCCTCGTAAGGCACATGTGTACGATATAGGGGGGTCAGAAGCGCTGGCTTCCCGATAAAAACAATTTAACTTTTACGACTTACAACTTTGTATCGCCGCTCTCCGAAAGTGCGCCGGGCGACTGCTGGCGACTAGCTGGGAGCTTTGGCCTCCGATGAATAGGAAGAAGCTTCGTATGGAAAAATAGATAAAAAACTTATATTAATTGTTTAATAGGATTATTTTCTCCTATCATAACTCTGAATATTATAGAGATTGATAGAGATCGCTGTCTGTTAGAGATATAAGGCCGGCTGTTGCTTAAGTTTGTCTTAAGTTTTATTTTGCCTTTTATATATTTATTTTTTTTAACGCAATAAATAATTTTTATTTATTCATTCATTGAATGTTGCAAGAGGCAATTAAAAGAGCGTACGATGCTCGTTGTTAACGAGCAATGGTGGAGCATTGCTGGACTGGATCTGATGTGAATACTAAAAATAGCGATACTGCTAAGTGGGTACAAAGAAAAGTATTTATTTATACATGATAATATAATTGTATGTTTAAGTTCCTATTCTGGTATTAGATAAGAATGTGTTCAAGCGGAAACAATTTTTTTTGGCATCTCAAGAGATTTTTTGTTTTAATTAGAGGTATAAATATGAAACGAACACACTCTTTGTAGTGGGCAACAGCTTGCATACAATCAGCGCGGATCCATTTAGCCTACTAGTGCGTAAAATGAGTGAGGACTGCCGCCGCTCCAGCCTCCTCTCGTATCTCGACGAGACTATAATCTATGCACTCTGTCCATTATCTACATTGACCCTATAATCATTCATCTACTTTCTAATGTGTGGTCTTTTAATTATGCTAATAAAATATTGAGTTGTGTGTCAATATTGTCGGATATCAATCGTGTTTTAATATTTTTTGGATGAATAATTGTCATTTAATATACAGATGTCGCTTTTCATACATTGACAAAACTTGTTTAGCTATCGATTACTATAAAACGTCGAATCACTTAGAAACGTTGCGCATTCGTACGGATTGTGCCTTAGTGTTCGTACGTTGTTTAGTCGACGTTCGGCCCAACTACCCTCACTTTGTTCATAGTCTTTGTGACTGGCTGCGATTTGCTATTAACTGACTACATCAATTAGGCAGTTGTGTATAATTGTAGTATATTCTTTTTACGATCAAACTAATATTTAACTCAGTCCCCCTTTTTATTTCTAACAATATATACATTAACTCGACACGTCGAATATGACTGGAAATAAAATAGAAATAGTTTAAATTGTTTAACTTTAAACTAGACTTCGTATAGAAGCGCTTTTGAATAATCATAATACAGAAAAAGAACAGTTTTCCACCGGTTCCGGTGTGAATGCACCTTAGCGCCCACCCATTTTGTATTAGCTGGTAAGACGTAACTAGCCTCCAAATCGCCAGTACACTTCTTTTAATTTTAAACTAGCGGTCCGCTCCGCCCGTGTTACAATAAATGAGCTATCTAACACTGAAATAAATTTTCAAATCGGACCAGTAGTTCCTGAGATTAGTGCGTTCAAACAAACAAGCAAACTCTTCAGCTTTATGATACTCCAAACCAAAAGTATTTACCAGTAGGTGCTGTTTATTTTATATTCTGCATCCATACATACATTTGATTGCTTTCTCGTCTTACTTAGAATATAAAAAAAGCTTGTTTCTTAGAATTATTTCTAGTTATGTAACGACAAGAGCGTGGTTGTGTCGAATGTCATGTATCGTGTGTCGTGTGTCGTGTGTCGAATCCCGAGTGTGTCGGTGTGGGAGCCATGGGCGATTACACTTCTTCTTCTTCTTCTTTATTAAATGGCAACTCCCGATTCCACTAAGGACGGATTCTGCCAATGTCACGTTTTGTAC
>NC_052116.1:19427-40194 GCF_012273895.1 Zerene cesonia | reverse complement strand
TGACTGCTTTTAAGTAAAAAATCAGTATAAATCTCAGTGGCACGTGTTTCTTCCGACACAACAAAGTTCGAAAAACCAGGGCGATTACACGCTATTTAGCAATGTGAATAAAGTTCTAGCGTGACATTGCCGCCCGCGTCTCACTCTGTGTTTACTCTGTTATGTTATTATACATCTGTGTACAACTATTCCTGAATGTAACATGAGCTATAAACACACATTTGTAACATTATATACAAAACGATTTCAAATGATGTAATAAATCAACCGCTAACCCGCAGCTAGGAATAAAAACTTGCTTTTATTAACTTAAACGTTGAATAATTAGCGTCCAGGAGCTGTCGTTTTCATTTTTATAGAGTAAAATGTATACAGCAGTTATCGCGGTCGGTGTCGCGAGGTGGCGACTGGCATTTGCATAATTGTCGCGCCCGACGCGCCGCCCACGCGATCGCACCTCGAACCTGCTTTACACTGTTAGCGGATCTTTGTAAGTGTTTTATTTTAATACACTTATGTATTACTGACCCTTGGCATGGGAATTAAATACATCATTTTTCATTTATTGATTTCGTCACAAAAAATCGGGGCAGTCATTGATTTACTTTCATATAAATGTATATATATAATATATGTATACTAAAACAGTAAAAAAACTGTGTCTGTACGTAAAATATTATAAAAATAAAACAATCGAGGGGGATTTATAGTATCCGCTTGTACACGCTAATTAAATTTATATGAATTTTATAGGCTATAATTTATTTCGGAAACTGGATGCAGAACCGGAACAGACCACCTAAACTATAAAAGGTATAAAATTTGTTACACATTATGAGCATTTTCTGCTGAGAGTATACTCTCAGCAGCTCAAATTTATAAATTTGAAGACCTGGAACACCTGATATGGAACTTCAAGAGCCCAGTTACACTATGACATATACAGGAATGACGTCTTAATAAAGCATTGTTCAGTCTGATGGGCATTTTCTGTCTGCTTATAATATAGAGCAATCTAGAGAATTTGATGTAGAAATCAAATATATATGCGGAATTGGGGAAGAAAAGTGTTATAACAAAACCTTAAGCATCATTTTATTAAAGTTACGTTCAGTCTTCAGCTGAAGTCGCGGGCATAATAGTTGAGGAACGAAAAAATAGTAAAAATATCCTCACAATTACAGAGGACAGGGACTTAATGGTATCGTTTAATGAAATGGTTTCTCGTGTCAGCGTGTAATTTAACAGCACTTAGTGTGCACTTTGTGTTTTTAAGGCGGTAAGAGGAGCACGAGCCCCAGGCCTCTCCCGATCACGCTAACCGGTCCGGTGTGCTACATGCTTGGTGCGGAAAGCTGAGTAGGAGTGCTATGCGCAGCAGCGGCTGCGTAACCGAATCCTGCGTCGAAGACAGCCGATGACATATTGTATTGCCTTAGACAAAACAAACATTTTAAACTTGTTAAAGTAGGTGCGTGAACTGGGGCAAAAAATAGAGGCAGTTCTTAATATATTAATTATGAAGAAAGCAATATCATAGATAACTCTGATACACAAGAATACTTGCGATAAGTGTAAAATTTGCCTAGCAGTGCTCATAATGCTACAAGCGGTGACGCCCGCCACGAGGCCGCGGCCGGCCAACCGCGCCGCGCCTGTCGCGACACGGCCCTTGCATATCACGTTGCACGCAGCATTTAGTATTCATTTAAAATGATCTTTTGCAAGTAACGCACATATATTACGGGTTAAATGTATAACAGACTACTCGACTGCTGCGACTCATGTAGTTCTTGATTACAATCTTAACACAAACAGCAAACAATCTCGTTTCTCCTCTTTAAAGTATAGACAGCAGAGAAGCAATGGTGGTTCAGTGGTGAGGATTCCGGACTTTAAAATCGATAAGTCGGGGTTCGAGAGCAGGCGAGCGGGCAGAAAATAAATTGATTTTGCAAAGTGGGTAACATCATCACTGCTCAACACTGCAAGTCGTCAGACATCGTGAAGAAACCGGCATGTCTGAGAATCAAAAATTCGACGACATGTGGCATCCGCCAACCCGCACTTGGCCAACGTGGTGGATTATAGACTAAACCCTCATAGGAGGTCTGTGTCCCAGCAGTGGGAACATATATAGGCTTATGATGATGATGATAGTATAAACGTATTGTACCCTTTTACTTAATAAAATTATGTTATCCTTTTATATTTATTATCTAAACTAGCATACCCGGCCACGCGTTGCTGTGGCTGAGTAATAATTAAAAATATTGAGATTATAAATTATTGGGATAAAAACTATCCTATATCTTAAGATGGACCAAATTACAAATAAAATGCCAAATTTCATCAAAATCGGTTGAGTTGGTGAAGAGTTCATTGGGAACATACATCATGACACTGGATTTTTATATATTTATCTAAATTTGTCAATTTCAAAGTTGTCTCATTAGTACGGGCTCCGCCCGGGGAGACGTGTTTTGGAGTGTTTTTTTTTTTTAGAATTTTAATAGTTATTTTCCTGATCAAATTGCAGGCAAATGCAACAAACCAAAAGTCACCAAAACCGGCCCTTCTCGTGTTATAAGTTTAGATGAAAAATATATGTAGATTAAAACAGTGTGATAAAATATATTTACAATGAACAATGAATCGATTTTCTTGAGTTAAAAGCGATGTGCTAAATGAATGTAACATAAATAGTTTCCCAGGATATGAAGTAAATAAAAGCTCAGTTTATTATAAAAATATTTAATTCCTCTCTTATAATAACCAATCTGAATATTTACATCTTATTTACATTTATAGTAATACTGCGAGCGAGCGAGCGGCCGGCGCCGCAGTACCACCGGCTCATCAAAAACCGATTACGTGTGATATTTTGTAGTAAAATGTCGTTCAAAACGTTTCGTTGTTCGTTTTAGAGTCTAGGAACGGTTTCAGAAGCTATTTACTAATACGATTCACAAAAAATAGAAAGATATGCTAAAAACAATGTTTAAATTACAATTCACATTTCTCTCAAATACCATAATATACAGAGATTGCCGGAAAGTAGCTTTCCGTAGCAAAAAGTACCAATAATAATAAAGAACAGATTCAGAAAGAACAGAACAAGGCAAAATAATAAATTTCAAATCAGTACAATCCTGTTATTTTTCCATAGCAACCCGCAATCTAATTTAATTCTTAACAGGCATGAGTTATCACAAATGTTATATAAATTATGAACACGCGTAGTGTCACATCGCTCGATGTAAACCTACTTAATGTGGATTGTTCACTATCTGACAGACTGCACCAGAACCGCGACTGAAACCATACAGACAAGTGACAAAGGGGAATTCTTCGAGGAGGGGCTGGAGAGGGCGCTGGCGTGGCATTCGGCCTCATCGACGTGCAACGCGAGCAGCGGCAGCCGGCGCGCGCCGCTCGCGCACGTGCTGGCGCTGGCCGCGGCTCTCGCGCCCCGGCTGTCTCCGCCCACCTGCTTGCGAATAGCATAGCCTTATTGACCCAGGAAAACACGGCACATCATAAATCATAGTTTTTTATTCATCTAAATCATGCATTAGACTCCAGAGCATACAATATGTCTTTACGTAGAAATTATTGACATTCTCTAAAATTATAATTTTAATTCACAAACTGATGTAGATGTTGAATTTTTATTTAGTGTTATAGCATCTTATGATTATACTTGATTTGATTTAGAATAATATTACCTCCGTAGTCCAACGTCGCAGCCAACCTCCTACCCAAGAGGAGGAACACCCACATCGGAAGGGATTCCCGGAGAGCGATAAACCACCTGGTGAATTTTGTTTGTAATGTAAATACGAGTAAATTTTAATTGAGTAAGAATACTAAATACTAATAAACTTTAACTTTATGACTGATATTAGTGCATTCGCAGTCTCATGCCTATCACAAAAATGTTTATAACTTTTATTTGTTTTTAATTAAATCAAAACCATATTTTAGAGATTTCCAATCGATTGACATTAATATAATTTGTCATAAAGCTTATTAAATAAAAAGTAACATAAAAATGATATTTTTTCAAATACCCAATTACCTGGTACCAATCTCGTGGCGTATCGGTTCCAGCCTGTATGGTTTGGATAAAGCACCGCTGGACTGAAAGTTGTCAGCTGGTTATCGCTAAAGTCGAGAGCAAGGTGCGGCACGCGCGCCAGCGGGGCGGCAAGACCGGCCGGCAGCGCCGCCAGCCCCGAGCCGCCCAGCCGCAGCGCCAGCGCGCGCTGCCCGCCCAGCCCCACCAGCGCTCCCGCCGACACGCGCCGAAGGGCCCGCCCGTGAACTTCCACCGACCGCAGCTTTGGGACTGCCACTTCCAACAATTGCTTGTCCAACGTCACATCTTGTATGAAAAGACTTAACGCCTCCAAATGTGGAACGGACGAAACTATTTCGGCGATAGGCAAATTTCGACCTGGAATCACAGGGGACTCTAGGCTCAACGACCGCAGGGACACTAGCGATCGAAACGCCTTCGGTTCTATCGCCTCCAAATATCGCAGACCGTACATACGAAGATGTAGAAGATGTGACAAACTTTCATAAGCGCTTATCGGCACTCGCACGACGGGATTGCGCGACACGTCTAAGGAAATCAATCGCGGCAATCCCTCCCACATTGCCGGTCTCAAGGACGTGAACTTGTTGGCGGAGATGTCGAGCGCTCGTAAATTAAACAGATGACGCACCTCACTCTCCCCGTACGATGCGATATAATTGTTACTTAAATTTAACTCAGTGAGATAATTGAGCGGCAGCTGAGGTATACTCTTCAGGCCGATACCCGCTAGAGAAAGCCGGCGAAGCCGTGGTGCGTTATGAAAGAGTTCTTTGAAGTTAGTTTTAATCGCATTGTAAGAAAGGTCGAGTCGACGCAGTTGCGGTAGACCGGCGAAGGTGTTATCCGAGAGTACAGTCAAGGCGTTGCGGGCTAGATTGAGTTCGTGTAGAAACGCAGTCGCGTGGAACATCGCGACGTCGAGGTACTCCAGTCTGTTTCCCGGCAGCTCGAGCCGCCGCAGAGTGAAGCCCACTTGAGACAACGCGCTGCTCGGAAACAGAGCGAGCTGATTTTCTCCCAAGTCTAAGTACTCAATGAGAGTATTCTTAAATATGTCGCGAGGCAGGGCTCGTAAGACGTTGTTATTAAGTTTTAAATGACGCAGTTGTCGCAAATTGTAGAATTGTTCCACAAGTAATTGCGAAATACTGTTATGGGATAGATCCAAAATTTGCAAAGAATTCATTTCGAAGAAAGCTCGACGGCGTAGTGCACTAATGCTATTGTTTTGAAGATGCAATATATCCAGTTTTACTAAAGACGAAAAAGTGTAGCTTTCAATATGTATTATTCTGTTGTGTGAGAGAAATAAATGTTTAATGTGTGAACCTAAGGCATCAAAAAAATTTCTCGAAATGCTCTCTAACAAGTTATGAGATAAATCAAGAACGCGAAACTGAGCGTCGCGTCCACCTGTTAATGAAGCGATGCGGTTGTAACTAGCGTTGACGGAAAGCTGGGCATCGTCAGCAGACACGTTGAGGAAGTAGCGCGTGGAGAACTCGGTCAGGTCATTGTACTGAAGCTCCAGGGCCTGCAGCCGCGGTAGCGCGCTAAACGCGCCCTCAGCGACCAACTCAATGCCGTTCGCCGCCAAACTTAAATAAACCAAGTTCGGTAAATTTGCAAAGTTCAATTCACTGACATTGTGTATGCGATTATAAGATAAATCCACACTTTGTAGATCCGCTAAATAAACTAGAAATTCCGAATTTACTCTACTTATATAATTGTACGACAGTCTTAACTCTCTTAATTTATAAAAGCCGCTCACTTCCGTCACTTCGCTCGGGAATTCAATTATTTTGTTAAAATCTAAATTGAGATACTCTAACGACGGAAAGTTCTGAAAATCTGCTGATGAAAAGTAATGAATGTTATTACTATCTAATTTCAACCACTTCAAAGTTTCCAAACCAGAACCAGCGGGAAAATCTCCATTGAAAAAAGTGGAAGATAATTCTAGGATTTTCAAGTCGGTGAGATTGGCGAAGACGATTTTTTCGACGTGGTATAAGTCGTTAAAGCTGAGGATGAGCTCTCGGAGAGGCAGCGGAGGAAAGGAGCCGGCGGTGAGCTGCGTGAGGCGGTTGGCGCGCAGGCTGAGCGTGGCCAGCGCGTCCGCCCACGGTCCGAACGCGTCGGCGCTCAACTGGGAGATTGCGTTGTAGCTTAGATCTAGGAACACTATTGTTGCAGAAGATATATTTTGCAACGCACTCGGAAACTTTGACAAAAAGTTGCCACTGATTAACAAGGAGTGCAAATTCGGAGGCAAATACTCGACATCTTCCAAATCATTGTAAGCGATAGAAAAATATCGCAAGCGACCTAATTCCTGGATATTTGGCGGAAGTTTACGAATCTTATTATGATCGAGTTCTAGACGTTCTAAGTTGTACTTCAAAGCGTGTACCATAGCATTCGGTAAATCTGTAATGTTATTATAAGACATTGACAACTTTTCCAATCGTCCAAATTCTAAAGCTAAGGCAGGCACAGTTGTGAACTCGTTAAAGTCCAAAATTAATTGTTTTAACTGGAAGCCGTGTTTGAAGTCAAAGTGAGAGCTGTCGGTGAGTTCGTTGTGGCTGAGGTCTAAAGAGTCGATTTTTGAACGTTCGGCCCCACAGCTGTGATTCGAGCTCGGTCTAAGGAGATTGTTTCGGAGGTGCAGGTGGCGCAGCCGCGACAGCGAAGCGAGGGCTTCGCAAGGCGTGGCCGACAACAAGTTGTCAGAAAGCCTCAGAAGAACGATACTCGACGGTAGAGAGCGTGCCTCTAGTTCTCTCAAGCGGTTTCCATCCAGCTCCAGCTGCACCAGTTGTCGGAGAGACGAGAGGGCGTTCTCTCGTATGACGCATATTTGATTGTTACTGAGTGATAAACTGCCCAAAGAATCTGACAATCCTCCCCAGTCTATATTTGAATCTAGATCACTTATTAAGTTGCTGAAACAAATTTTAAAATGTTAAACTTTAAGGCAAGCAATTTTTAAAATAGCTCTTTCGAATTGACGAGAAAACAATATAGAAAAAGAAAAGATGTAAATCACTTACTCGACTTACTTTTGCAAATTGAGCCAGTTCAACACTCTCAAATGTTTAAGTGCTTCAATAGGTATCTCTGTAAATTCGTTGTATCCTAGATCTAACGATGCAAGCGTCGTAACCATTGACCTTCAAATACATTAGAATATTGTTATCTAAATAATAGTGGCGTTTCCGATGAATTAATGAAAGTATTTGTTACTTACGTAAAGACGTTAGTCTCGAGGTGATGCAGCCGTGCGGCCACCAGCACGAGCGTACGCAGCGCGCGAGCGTCGAGCGCCGCCTCGCCCAGCGCGCCAAGCCGCGCCGACCACAGCGACACGTGCGCCGCGCCGTCCTCTACAATACAAATACAATGTGACATACCCTATCACAGTTTAAACTTAGATTGTAATAATAACTCCACGCTTAAGAGACTCAAAAGATTTGTTATAATGAGAGTACCGGTATCAGGAAACCTGTAGAAGGGCACAAGGTCGCAGGCGAAGTGGTCAGCGCGACACACGCAAAGCGCGTTGGCGGCGCAAGCCCGCGGCGCGCCGGCCGCGCGGAGCAGCGTCGCCGCCAGTGCCACTACGCACCACGCGCCCGGCGCCACGCGCGCGCCCTGCCCACACCGATGATGATTCAATACTTATAGAGAAGAGGTTGACTATATAAACTAGAAGGGTTAATGGTTTCTATCGAAGGAACATAACTACTAAAAGAACAACAACAAATTGCAATTCAATTTATTAGAATTTCCTACGTAAATAAACTGTAAAATAAATGTTAAAGATGAAATAGAATATTAATAATAATAGTTGTCAAACAGAAAGTCACTTAAAAGGGTAATTTAAGCGAATCTATACATCTTTTTTTTGTATCACCTTATTTCATTCTCATGAATTGATGAATGTTATAGATATTTATTGAGCAAAATATAAAAAGAGTACATACAGGTTACATTGCGATTAAATAACCGAGCTAAGTACACACTCGCTAGAATAGCGCTCGTATGTCGCATTATATTCATCGCGACATTCGCATGTTAATTTATAACATTTTCATCATAGAACGTTGTCTGCTAAATTACACATTTCTACTCGAAATTCAAATGAGATAATTCTAGCCGCGTCCCTGTACGCGACAAAAATGACGATCTTTTTCTAAATTGCCCTCTTTTACATTTGGCTAAATGAAATTATTATTTCATTGCAAAAACAACAAAAGCGTCGTAGACTTGAAAAACTTCGTTAGCAGAAACGGGATAAACATCATATCTTTTGTCTATCTGACTTGCTGTACTTCAAAATAGTAAACTGGCCCAGCGTTCATTTAATCGAATATTAATGTTGAGGGAAACTTGCGGGGCTTATGGGAATAAAATCCCAACTGGTTTAATAACACCACATGGCATTACGGTGTTTGGAGTTCCAACCCAAATGTAGACCATTTGGGTAAAATGTACACGTACACGTAGAATGATTGTATGAAAAACCTATTTCTCTACAACTCGAAAATTTAATTACAGACAATGAGGAATAGTTAACGATATATGTATGGTCCCGAATGAAGCCGCATACCGACAACTTTGAGTTAAGAGGTAACGGATAATGATAAAAAAAAATTAAGTATTAAAACATGCAGATATAATGTATTTGTGGCAATAATTATTTTTAAAACTAAAAGCAGGATATTCTATCATTAAGTTAGAATGTTGGAAACATAGGGAAATCGAGGAAAAACCAATCCATTCGCAATTAAATAAAATCTTGTAAGGAGAGAGGGAAAGAGAAGTAAATTTTGACCCAAGTCCCGGATTCGAGTGTGTGGCTGTGAGTTGCAACAATTGCTGACCTGATCTTTTATCTTTTAATACATCTTATATAATAATTCTATATGGCGGATAACTCGTAAAACCACTGTAAACAGGAGTTGTGCAATAGTAGCGTTATAGCATAATAATGTAAACATACGTAAATAGTAAGCATTGTACAGTGTTTGTTGTGGTTCGGTACTTGTAGACAAGTAGCCCCGGGGGAGTTCCTCAGGCTGAGACCAACAACTAACTTGTATCGCTCTGTGATAAGCCCTTCCCCCCGCCCCTCGCCCCCGCCTTCGTCCCGGCGGCCGCAAAGTTTTGCGAGTATCGCTGACGCTATAGGCCGCAGGCAATCTCATAAACTCTGTCAAGGGTCCCCCGGCGAAATTATTTTTAAAAAGAATATAACATACATCATTGTGCTCTTAATTTTATATCCATACAGATAAGATAGTCATTTAAAAACACTGATTAAAATGTTCAAAGTGCAACCCCGTGGCCTTATTTAGATTCACGATAGTATTACAAGGGGTTCTTGTGCTAACTATAACGAAAATCCTAACTTCTTTAATTTTCATAACTAGCAAGTCTCATATCGGGCACGGACTACCTACGGCTCTACATATCTACATCGCGGACACTGACTGATTGCGACTGGTGATTCACAATACGTTAGTTTACTTTAGCTACTTTCAAACTTTTATCGTATCCTATGAAAATCTTTATGGGTTAGGACAGGAGATCTTGGAACCATAACAATATGTATGTATGTTACAAAAAACAGCGAGTACCCTCACCGTACCGTCACAATATAAGATATTGAATAATATTTTTCATATACACAATTTACATCGACTTACATGCCGACTTACTTGTCGACTTATACACGAGAGTAGGTGATAGACTACTAGGCTATAAATATTTACAGGAGAAAAGAAAAGACATAAAATTAAAATATCTCTTTTTTCGGCTTTTTAAAGTATAAGTTTCACATGTAGGGTTGTTGGTATAAGTTTTGACAATAAAATTATATTGTAAGTTTCTTGGTTATAAAGAATTTATGTAGTTCTGCAAAATTTAAAATCTATATAAAAATATTTAAAGAGCTTTCTATGGCACATATATATGTTGCTCTTTGTCATTTTAATATATTTTGGACTTTAATGAAATCGAGATATAAATACTTATCAGTTAACATTGGCATGGTAGTTTTGGATGCCTTATAAAAACATTTGTTTATTCAATTTCTCGAGTGTGTGCAGGGCAGTGCACGGCAAACTTCAATTACCAAGTTTTGCTCGATTCGAACGCGCACGATATATTTATATGTGCAATAAACGCTTTTTTATATTTAAGTCCATATTCATCATCTGTTCGTTAATACGTAGGGAACAAAACAGACATCTTACATAATCACGCCCGTCTTCGCCGCGCACTTTCAGTAGGTTCCCACTTCCCAGGCCCCGCAATGACATAGGCTCTAATTGATTTAAGATAAACATTGATTTAAGCATGATTTAAGTATATCTATTAAAAATAATTAAATGTAACTTGACTTCTTGTTGTAAACTGTAGCGGTGGAATGGGGCCTCGCGTAGACTTTGCAAAACAAATTACAAATCTTATTATATCCGGCTGAAATTTGCCATACACATAGATGTTATGACGTTGGCATCCGCTAAAAAAGAATTCTGATAAATTCTACCCCCAAGGGAATGAATTGGGGATTAAAGTTTGTACCATGATAACTTATTAAGACCACGCGGGTACTGCTACTACTAACAAGCTAGTAATTATTATAAAATGCTTTTTCCGTTCTATTTTCATTACTAATTTTTATGTGTTTTATAGAAACAAATTTGATACACCTAAAAAGGTTCTAAAAACCTTTCAAACTCAAAAACAAGAATGAGGTGATGCGCTTGTAATTCCAGAGCCAAGTGGATAGGAGTTATTCCCCAGTCGTCCTTTAAGAGCTGAAGCTCTTAACGGCCCAGCGCACCACAAACAAGCGAATATGTAAATATTTTGAAAGCATTACATGAGCGGAGAGCGCTCGCGCTGTGCAGCGCGCCTTGCATAATTCATGGCTAGACGAATGCGCGACATAAACATTTCTATGCAATTCGGTGTTCGGTCATGACTTATCAATGTCCTCTGTGTACATCTTTTTTGTTTAAATACTTATATAGATACCTAAAACGAAAACATAAAAAGCACTGATAACTATAGATGTGGGTGATATTTAAAACAATGTATGTTTCGGCAAATCTTATTTCTCTTCAGTATTTCCATCCCAAAGCAGTAAGCGGGCCGAAGAGGCGGCAGCGCGGGCGGTAATCACTGCAGCTGTGAAATTAGCTGCGGCTAATTAGTGCAGCAGCCCGAGTGCTGTGCTGCAGTTTCACTTTTGCGATAGGCTGTTCATTTATAATTCACACTTCTCCTTTGCCATGTAGCAAACTTCATTCATTTTTAATTAACGCGTTAGTTAGCCCAACCCAAACTACTTTCTGTGGAGTTTTAACTCTAATTGCAATAGAAATATTTCAGTTATTTAAGTAAAAAAAACACCAACACTTTATCTTTCACTCTTTCTGTGAAATATACATACTTTATAAGATACCAAAATGTATTTTAATTGAAATAAATAAACGCAATCACAAAGTTTTTGGGAATAAATTTATAAAAAACTTGATGAATATAATTTGTCTTACCATATTATTAGTTAGTAAGCAGATGAATAAAACTAATTACACATTATATTAACATTTCACCAACTCGGCAAACTCGCGCGACTTACGACCGCGTGGACTCGAAGCTTGCAATCCGATGGAACACACGTCTTACGCTACGGACATCTGCACGGAAACTGAACTGGGAACCAGTTGGCAGTTATCAGTGACCAGACGAGTGGCGACAGTATAACTGCGGAGTGGACAGCTTTAGCCCCTAATGGACTTCATGGGATTTTAATAGAGCATCAGAATATAAATTATAAATTGTATAATTTATATTTTGATTATATACGTTTTATAATTTATATTCTGATGCTAGAAGCATCTTCCGATCGACGCTTCTTGTATAAATCGACTTACCTGCCATAATTTGCACAGGCAATAATGCTAGATTATGAAAAACTTGTAAATGCCAAGAAAGAGCAACAGCTCTTTTGATTATTTCAATTTACGTTTAGCACTCTTAGGATCACAAAAATAATTACCCAAGCCACCTACTTCTACATATAAGTAATAACTGAATAAAATAGAGCTATACATTACGATTGCTGTGGCAGGATCACGGGTGGCCGAGAGGCTAGGCGTTGCTACGGTTAGGCAAGAAACGCAGGTTCGAATCCTTATTTCTCATAGAGCTATACATATTAAACCCGGGTCTCTCTGTTTAACGGAGCCCGTACAGTTCCTGTTGATGTGGGAATTCGGGGATAAATACTATCCTATGTCCATTTTCTCAGGTTTCAATCGCATATTTAGACAGCAGAGACAGACGCACATACAGATAGAAATAATTTCGCATTTATATTATTTCGCTACTAGAAATATACGAGATAGTAGGGTTATTACATTAGTTATAGAGCTAAATATTACATATTACATTTTTTGTAGAGCTTAACAAATTAATTTAAAAATACTACAATTTCAGTAGCTCCACGTGCTTCTTAGAATGTGCCAAGAGTCGAGTGGCCTACAACAAAACAATAATAAAAACTTTCTCCCATTATTTCCAGCAAATATTAACACATAGCAAGTGTATATACTTTGTTTAATGAGCTAAATTAATAAAATTACATGTAGTAAAAAGATATTGGGTGTTAATTCTATCTGTTGGTTGAATCTGCGTCATCTAGCAGTTTAGATGCTACGCCCCATTTATTAAAAATATAAGGTGACCTAGGCGAGTAAGCTGTTTTCGGTATGTTAAAACTAGATGGCGTTGTGTCGTGCATGAAATGATCACTAGATTTGAACTTTAACATTAAGGCATTTCAGAGAATAATCAGTTGAAAAAATTATAGGACATTATTTTACGGTTTTAGTTTATTTGTTATATTGCAAAACAAGGATGGTTACTTAACATAAAGTCGGAAAATATTTTTACTCTACTAGAAATACACCTCCCTCATTGTTTATGCACATGCCTCGATTCGAGATTTACTTTTAACTGCACAATTAGTAACAATCAGTTTCATGCTTTTTTATTATTAGGTTAGATAAAAAAAAAGTATGCTCATTGATGCTCAGTAGTATTGCCTATTGTAATGTCTAAAATATTGTTAAACTAAATTTATAGAACACTCCAACCTAATGAAATAAGATATCATTAACGGCGTCAATGACATTCAGTACTTTTAAACATCCAATCATAAACTTAAAACTTTAGTGAGACAGGTATCAAGACTTAATCTATTAATTATTTACTTTATTCCATTTAAACGTGAGATTTTATTCATTTTGTCTATTTAATTATTATATCGCCGACCATTTGGGGATCTTGAAATAAAAGACAAAATGATTTTTTTGGTTTTATATTTTATACTAAGTCACATCACTTAACCTCTTTCACTTGGAGACCTGTAACAAAGAAATGGTTTCATTACAAATTGTAATTCATTACAAATAGTTAAATAAACATAAACAACATGTGAGGACTAACAGTCAATTAGACTTCAATATAAATAATTATAAGCGAGATAACAGTTTACAATTTTACAGTGACATGATAGTATTACCTTTATTTATTATTTTATTATGTATTTTCTAATGAAAATCTATTTTACACAAAGTCATAGAAAAAAGCATTCATTTTGGAGAATATTGAATAACATATTATATTGTGTTTTAACTATTCAAGTGTTGCTACAATACTATAATGATTATAGTATAATCATTATTTAATTTTTTTGTTAATTATTTGTAAGAGCACTTGAGATTCAACGTGTTGTTATAAATTTAAATATAACACTGGAACTGACACATACGCGATCGCACCTTCTAAGTCTTGTCAGTAATGTTAATCCTACTAATATTGTAAACACGAAAGTTAGAAAGTATGGATGTTTGTTACTTTTTCACGCGAAAACAGCTTATCTTTGTGAGTTCTGCACAGATTTATTTAAAATTTTGCGTGAATGTTACTAACAGGTCAACACTACAAGGTCCACATATAGACTACATAATATTATCACACTCACTATGAGGGAGGAGCTGTGAATCACTATTTTTCTTATGCATTCTGCATGTAATCCTACAATGCTTGTTGTTTTTTAGTAAGCCATGCTTATATAATAAAATCTGAGCCATTTAAGTAACTTGAGCAAAGAAGCATAATTAATGATTATATAAAGACAATTTTCAAGCAGCATCATCTATGAGAGATTTCATAAAAATCAAATCAAGTTATATGTTTGCCTTATTAAAATTTAATAATTTAAATAATTATGCTTCATTACGATATTGAAGAAAGACAAACAAGCAAACATTTATAATATGAAATATAGATTAGTTATACAATTAAAGGTCTTGGACATCTACCTTCTCATTTTCCCTCATCACCTAATTATAAAAAATCATCCAATAGAGTCTAAGAAGCAATTGAAACATGTATAGGTTTTGGTCTGCTAAGATTTGTGATTGTCCTATGACTAGAGGATGAGATCAATTAATACCTGGAGGTAAGCTCTGCTTCAGTTTCTCTGCCTTTTCCTTATCTGTGATCACAAGTGTGTATAAGAAGCGGGAGCAGCGGACCTTGAATTTGACATTCTCAGGGTTCTTCTTTATTTTAACCGCTGAAATTTATAAAAATTTGAAGTTCAACTAAATACATAACAACTTATTTTAACTTAGTCATTAAGTAATACCTATTAGTTCATTGAGTCTTCAATTGTATTTGTAACATTTTTTTCCAGATACATTGAACAATCAAAACAAAAACTTTACTTAAACGAATGTTTACTGAATCAAACTTATAATAAACTGAATCTTATCTGAATGCATAAATATGGCATGCCTTAGTTGCACTTGAAAAAACAATTTCAAACTCTTCTATGGGTCACACAACAAAAATAGTTTCAAAGACCTAATAATTAATATGTAACAAGGTAACATGCTGTCAATTATTTTTTTTAATACGCTTTTATAAGCTATGCCTGTATCTGTGTATATATGTATGTATTTACATATGTAATGGAATCTTTCAACATAATTTTTACCAATTTCAAGAAGTAATTAATTTGAAACTTTGCATATGTATTGAGGACCAATGACAATGCAATACTTTAATAATAGTTTTCCATTATCCTTAATGGATTTGCCAGGATTAATAAATTCTTTTATAGATCCTTTGTGGGAGAGGGAGTAAAAACTAATTAATAAATTATACTTATTTCTAAGAGAGTTCTACTGTAATAAAATTTAAGTTATTAACACTATCATTCAATTCAGAGTAAAAATTGTGGGCTGCATTTTACTTTTGTTCATAACTATCCTATATAGTTACCAATGATGATTGTAGTATTTAAAATATTCAGCACCCTATGTTTTCTACACAGAATTGAATCATTGTGTCAATAACTTAAATTTAATTACAATTTTGTTTTGATGTGATTCATTATGATTGATTGTTTCATCTGCAACTACAGTTATAATAAACTTTGCCATCAAAAATTGTTTTCTAGTTTTTAGTTCAATTTGCAATAAAAGCGAGTTTTTTTAATTGTTTAAACTATAATTTATTGAAACTTTTAAGTGTGAACTTGATGGTGGGTGGACTTGTAACGGTGGCCGTATATTTTTTTAAAGAGTGTAGTCAAATTCAAACAGGGAAGCTAATAAGTTAGGGCACAACAAAACCCAAGATTGATCCACACGTTTCCTATTCTCATAGAACTTCGTATAATGAAAAAAACAACTTACATTTAGCGTCTTTCCTGCGGGCTTTTAACAGGAAGTCCTTAATGTCTTTAATTTCACGGGGCTGAAATAAACAATATTAAATGTGTTCAATCATCTTTGGTTATATTACATACAAACATTTAATTTCTTCGGCTTTTCTGACTTAGCCAAAATTAAACTGGAAATTTAAATCATATTTAATGACATAACTACGTAGACAAATTTTATTCTAAAAGTTACAAGAGACGTCGACAATTACAACAAAATATTGCACTTACCATGTTGAAGAATTATACTGCCGGCTGAAAAAAAAATTACAACATGAAATATACACAATATTAATAAAAATATAAATATTGTATTAAATTTGTAGACATAAAACACATTAAAACACTAGTTTTTCATTGATATTTGGTGATTAATTTTTTAACACCACAAAATCAAACTTCTCGTACCTGTCAAACGTGACTGAAAGAACTTGTCAATTTGACATTAGAAATGGGTTATGAGTACAGATATAATAAGCAAGAGTAACAAAAAACACGGAAAATTATAGAATAAAAAGATCAAACAAGAAATATGTAAATAAGATTATCTCATTACGTAATTTCCTATTTAAAATTTCTGTCAATTATTTAGCACCCGTACTGCGGTTTATGTATTTTAAAATGTATATAAGAATTTCATTCTAATCCTCCTTCATATTATAATACTAGCTGCACCCGGCAAACGCTGTTCTGCTTTACTCTTATCGTTTAGTGGTATGAAAAATAGATGTTAGCCGATTCTCAGACCTACCCAAATGCTTACTAAATTTCAGAGGAATCGGTCAAGCCGTTTCGGAGGAGTATAGAGACTAACATTGTGACACGAGAATTTTATATATAAGATGTATATCCTAGTCTCAGGGTAGAGCTCTTTTTCTGCAATTTCGCCACAGTATGAAGAGGTATAAAGTAGTACAATGCCTTTGATCTTGCAGTAGAGAAAAATTTACAGATTCGAACCCATTCGCCGAAACATAGCAATACCTGACCTCTCAACCACTATATACTTGTATGCAGCACGCTGCAACATAGCTTGCTTATATATCCTCTAAGTTGGTGTCGTAAAAGTAACGGGGAGATAAATATGATTTGGTGAACATGTAAATGATGTGAATGAGTATGGCTCTAAAAATAAAACAAGAAAAAAGCTTAAAAAACTAAACCCCGACTACGTAAAGTTACAACAATTGTGAATTTTATCAACGCAAACGAACGTAAAGGACGCAAGTAAAGCAGCGACCAAAACCTAGTAACGTGTTATTTATTTTAAAAGAACTCATTAAGCCTTTTTCTTTGATATCCAACACAATACCATTCAATGATAATTTTTTTTTTATCTTGTAACAAGATTGCCTCCAGAGGGCTCCATATTCGATTAAGTGTGACGTCACATAGTGTATAACCAGCGGACAATCAAGAGTCTGTTAATGATACACCATTTGTTGTTTTATGATTAGTAGTTTAGAAGTTATGAAGGAACAGTATCATACGCACATACAAACAAACAAACATACCGGTCTAAATCATAACCATTTTCCGTAGCCGGGTAATAAGTGTGTTTGGTGCATTCACCATCGAATCAACAAGAACAGAATCAGCAAATACCTTAGACAGCAATACTATGTGTCACGTATATCGCCCTACAAGAATTTTTAAAACACACCCATTTCAGGGGCTTATAAATTGATTTTATGCTCATACAAATAGTTGAATCTAACGTTCAAAAAAAGTACTGCATAATATACATCCTTACTATATTATCTGTGTAATGAAGGGATACGCACAAACCGGAATAACTAGTTCTTAGTCTGTGGTCCAAGCCAAACATGAGATGTCAAGTTGGACACAATAATGACAAATTGACATCTAACAGATAGTAGAATAAATAATAAACCAAACGCTAGTTCCCTACAAACAACCTTTTTAGAAGGCCATAACGTCTGTAGCAAGGACAGTCAATAGGGGTAGACGACGACGATATGAGCGAGGGGACGAGACCGACTGGGTTTCAGTTAAGGGAGTCACGCGGCGGCACGCTATAGCATCGTAGCGGGTGCGCTGACATGGCTGGCCGTGAAGGAGTCCGCAGCAGCGCTAGGCTAAGCGGGGGAACCTCCGCTGCTGCGTCGACTCCCAGCGTGAGCGAACATGTCAGCAAAGAGCAGCGCGAAGCGGCAGCGGCGCTGCGGCGAGCGCGAGCAGCGCGTGCGGCCGAGCGGGCGCGCGAGGTTGAGGACAGCCCGCGGGTGCTGCGTGAGAAGTGTCGTCAGCTCGCCAAGGTGTTGCAAGAAGCTAAACATCTGGTCGTAAGTGCAGATCTCTTAACTTGCTTATTTTACCCAAATTTTTATTAATGTTTTCGAATAATGGATGTTTCTTGTGTTTATAACAATGTCATGTCTCCTGATCGTGAACTATCTGCCATATCTCTCGTTGTTTATATCTTCAGACTTCATAATATTTTTAGCTTCTCTTTTATTGTACTTTTTATAACTGTATTCAAATTTTTGTTGAAAAGCCCCACTTATATTGATACGGACCATTGCATTATGTATACATTATGCATTGGGGAACTTAGAGTTGCAAATCTACAAATGTACTGTAGGTATATTTGCTCAATTGTTCAACTTCTGAAGTGCTGAAATTTAAAATTTCAATGTACATGCTTTTAACAAAGCTTTTTAATTTATTTACTTGTCATAATAGTTGACATCTGACATATTGTCATATGAACATAATATGTTTATACATTTAATACACTAGGTACATAAATTCCTACTTTAGAAGAATAAATTATTCATTTAAGTTTTTGCATACATTTACAGTTATTAATAAAACAATTTATGCATGTCTAATTTGTTTTTTTCTTCTATCAAGCATCTGCACAATTTCCAAAACGATTTTTCCAAAAGAGTATGTTTTCTTCACTTCAGGGGTCAACTTGCTCATTTGTATTCAATTACTAGTTGCAACCCACAATGCTAATCCATCCCTGTACCAAATTTCATTCAGATATGAAAGGCTACTTTCATGTAAAAGAGCAATAAGCATCCATACATTCTTACAAATATTGCACTTATAATGGAGGGATATCCAGATGACAAATAAATCACCTGTATTGATGAACTTTAGTATTTTACATTAAGTGAATTATTTAATGTTTATGAGACACCTCAACAATAATGACCTGTTTTTAAGAACTGTCTAAGTTATGAAACATATGAATATTAGTGGACCAGAATGGGCAAGTTCAAAGTTATGTGATGCCGGATAGCAGAATTCTGTTGGAATTTTTTTTATAGTAAGTAGATGAAGAACACCAAGTGCACATGAATCATGGAAAAAGCTTTCAATAACTTTCAGTGTGCAACTGTACAAGTGTGATTAACTGCTTGTCGTATGGGGGCATTAAAAATAAATGTTTACCAATTTTTAGACCTACCTGATATTCACTCAAAATTTGATGGAAATCGGTCCAGCCAACTTAAAGGAGTTTGATAACAAAAACACCAACAAAACAATTTTATATATTCTATGTTAATAAAATATAATAGTTTAAAAAAAATAAAAAACATGCTTTGACAAAAATCATATTTTGCAAATTGAAAACTGGAATAATTTTATCAAATTAGTGTATTGTCATCGGTCCTCAATAAATCTACAAAGTTTGAACGAAATCTGGCCGTTTAAAGTGGGTCAAAATCGCGCCCAAAGAAGTCGGTTACAAACAAACATACAGGTGAAGCTAATAAAAAGCGTGTAAAAAATGGTGATGTCATGTGTTGCTTAGGCAATTTACTCACTCAAACTATGTTTACTTTTATAAAGGTGTATACGGGTGCGGGTATCAGCACGGCGGCCGACATCCCCGACTACCGCGGGCCGCGCGGCGTGTGGACGCGTCTGCAGCGCGGCGAGACTGTTGGGTGAGTGACTCGGTGTCCCGCTCGCTGTATTAAAACAAAAACTGCATTGAATTATCATTTTCTTCTTTATCTAATACTAGGACTAATATTTAACTCTCACTGCTTCATTTGCTCTACCTTAAAAAATAAAATAAAGTGCTAAGTGTGATCATCTGCAAGAGGAACCTCTGGAAAATACTAAAAACATAATGTTGCTGAATAATGTTACCACTCATTGGATTGGAACGATGTTTCCAGTCGAGTGGAAGTGTCCCGCGCGCGGCCCACGTTCACGCACATGGCGCTGACGGCGCTGTGGCGGCGCGGCGCGCTCAAGTTCGTGGTGTCGCAGAACTGCGACGGGCTGCACCTGCGCGCCGGGCTGCCGCGGCGCGCGCTGGCCGAGCTGCACGGCGACATGTTCGCCGAGCGCTGCCCCGCCTGCCGCCGCGTGTACCTGCGCGCCTTCGACACCACCGAGCGCACGGCGCGCCACGCGCACGCCACGCGCCGCCTGTGCCACGACTGCGGCCGCGAGCTGCGCGACTCCATCGTGCACTTCGGCGAGCGCGGCCGCGCCGCCTGGCCGCTCAACTGGGCCGGCGCGCTGCGCCACGCGGGCGCCGCCGACGTCGTGCTGTGCCTGGGCTCCAGCCTCAAGGTGCTGCGCCGCTACCCGCGCCTGTGGCGCATGCACCGCGCGCCCAGCGCCCGCCCCGCGCTCTACATCGTCAACCTGCAGTGGACGCCCAAGGACGCCGTGGCCGCGCTCAAGATCAACGCGCGCTGCGACGCCGTCATGGCGCAGGTGGCGCGGCGCCTGCGCCTGCGCGTGCCGCGCTACGACGCGCGCGCCGACCCGCTGCTGGCGCACGCCGAGCCGCTGGCGCCGCCCGAGGCGCACACCACGCGGCGCCCGCTGCTGGCGCGCGCCCCCGC
>NC_052116.1:11759-18427 GCF_012273895.1 Zerene cesonia | reverse complement strand
GCTCGCCGACGACGCCATCTCGACATTATAAATTAGGAACCATTCAAAGACTTTGCGTTGTGGATGAGATTTATGTCCGATCCGATCCGAGCCGCGGCCGGGCGACGCGTCGGAGAGGTTCATACGTCGAAGTATCTCACGTTGCCATCACAGTTACGATCGAAGATTATGCGAAACGGGTAATAAACAAATTGTAAATATTTTTAATTTTATAATGTTTCATGTGACTTCATTTAGAATGATCGACGAAGAATACTTGAATGATGTTTTATAAAATGAATTTGAATCGACGATGACCTCGCTTGAATCAGTTTATGTTCTCGAATGCGATGCGATGAAAACGTCTTGACTTATTTATTCGTAATATTTATTATGTAAATGGTAATGGCTATTGTTTAATTGGTTATGAATTGTGTGATCGCGAGGGTACATCGGTTCCTAGCGCGAGAGACTCACTGTGTCAGACTAGGTTAAGGACTGTGACTGCCTAAGATGTTGATAATTAAGAACAAATTAATTAATAAAATGATAAGGAATGATGTAATTTTATTCTTTTGATTACCTTTTTCATATTCAGACATAACACTGCACAGTGGACCACGATTTAACGTTTACGATGTAAATGTATGTAATTGTAGTTGTATGAAAGAATTTTGTAGCTAAACGTGTTCTCTCTATTGTGTTATTTAATTTAATTTTTTGACACACACAATTAAATATAATTTGTACTTCTGGGGCAAAACTGCCCACTTGCAACATTTTATTTTATCGTTGGGTTTGCAGGTTGTCAAATTACCGTATAATATAACTCTTGTATAATAAAACTCGGACTATACATAGGTGCTCCAGGCAGTACTCTATAGTCCGACAAAACCGGTAGTACAAAGGTAGTACAAATAGCTCTGCGAAACGGTTTACTGCGGGATCACTGGAGTGTTTTAGAAGAGCAGTAAACATAAAAGTGAAATATACGAATGTTAAAGCTTTGAGGCGTTCGCCACAAGATGGCACTTTTTTAAACAAATAAAGTATGATTTTTTTTTATATTACAGTCATAGATTAACAAATATATATATATATATATATATATATATATATATATATATATATATATATATATATATATATGTGGGAACGTTCACTGCAAGGCCACTCATGGGTGCTCTTGGGTTACTCATGTAAATCAACATATTATTTAATTAAGAGACACTAACAATACTATGACGATGCTAATCTTCAAGGATTCACCTTTCCGCATATTATATAATTTACCCTTCCTACAGAACCACGCTCTCCCGTGCTGAATACTACTAGCGCAATACTTACAGTACGAAATACGAAAAATCTTTAACTTATTCAAGAATTCAAATTAAATCAAAATTCCTTAATTGTTTATCATTAGCATTTAATCGGGATAAAAAGTTATCCTATCACCCAAGTCATATCCTGTCAGCTATGTACTTAAGTTTTTCTAAATCCGTTCAGTAGTTTTAGCTTGATAGATGGACAAACATCCAAAAAAGCAACCTTTCACATTTATAATATCAGTGTGATATATAGCTCTTCGCCCCGGCTACGCACCTCGTACTAATATAGCCACTCAGTGAAGATGTATCTTTCTAATGGTGTAAGAATTTTTTAAATCTGTCCAGCAGTTTGTGCGTTACAAATAAACAAAAATATAAAAGTATACTCTATAATATTTGTGGAGACATTAAATACAATATTTTAGCTATTTATGTTTGAGATGTGAAATACATTACAAAATAAGTGAAATAGTCCAATACGGATTAAAAAGTAGAAGAAAACAAGATCAATAAACTAAATAGTAAAACCAGAGTTCCCTTTCATGAGAACTTTATTTTAAATGTAGATACTGTCAGACTTAGTCTCATATTGGAGAGTGAATAACTTGTACAAAGGAAAACAATCTTTGGAGAATGGAGGGCATGATTTATATTAGATCTAAAAATAAAATGATGACGAGCATATCGGTGCGGCGGGGGCCGGGGGTAGACACGTCGCAGGACGCCGCTCGCGGGAGCTTATCGCTGGTGCTTCCTTCAGTTTACAAATTTCAACACCACGGACTATAACTTCTCTACTTTTATAAAACTGTTGTAAACTTTGAGCCTTGCATTTTGTTCGTTCATACTTAATATAACTTGCCCTACTTTTTGGTAAGTTATAAGTGCAAAACAGAAATTTCTACGTATTCAACTGTGTTCTATTGCATTGCCGGCTGAACTCATAAAAAGTTTCTGGTAGGTCCATAAATTTTAATTAATTTATTTTTTCATTATAATGTGGTGAATTACGATTTCGAACATGGTGATTTAGAGGTGAATATTTTGTAATTTATAATGTTTGTAATTTTTTATTTGTTTTCTGTCGCTGTCGAGTTGAGAGCTGCGTCATTTCCATATCGATTGAATTTGAGAAAATGCATTATTTTCTTATAATCTTATCAAATATCAGTTACGCAAAATTTGGTAATTTTAATATATAAATATGCAGGGAGTCTATTAGGTTCTAATTTTTTTTTTCTATTTATGTAACTTATCTCTGTTTTTAGCCGACATGCGGTGGTCGGCGGGTAGAATTCCAAATTTCCAGTTCCCATTGTTCAAACGTAAACGTGTTTGTATGGATGCTTGTTAGGTACTACTGTTTAAAACCCGCTGAACGCTTTTTGATGGAATTTTACTGCATAATAACGTATTTACTAGAATTATTTCGACCAAATGTTTTTTTGTTTTGGGGTCTTTAAAACATCAATATTATACAATGTAGAGAAATGTTCTGATTAGGGACTGTTAAGGTTGTTTGAAAGTGTGTAGTACACTAGAGGACGCTGCTACGCGGTGAGTCGCGCTATTGAAGTTACGGATTGGTTTTATAAACAATTTGTGTGTGACTTATTAAATCGCAGTTAAACTCGCAAATAAGATTTGAGGTGTATTTAAAGATGAGTCGCCGTCAAACTAGTATGTGGTATTACAATCAATTAAATGTCCTTTGAGAAAATGGGAATATATGTATAAGGTAGGACTGTTCATATTTTTTAAAATATCGGATTTTCGATATATCGACATTTTTAAATTTACCAATATCGGAGTTCGATATATCGAAAAAAATATCGATATTCTGATATATCGGCTTTATTTAAAAAAAAATCGTAAGTCAGCTCAAAAATGATTACACATTTTATAGTCCAGTAGATTTATTAAACAAATAAAAATATGAATGTACATAAGTATTAGGTTATAGTTCTTGACTATGATTGAATGACGGCTAACTTAATTTTCATAAATAAAATACGATATATTAAGTTTACGATTATTTTGTATATTAAATAAATTACGAAAAAAATTAAAAATAAAAATTTACTTCAAAAAAATATCGACCATCGATATAGAAATTTCAATATCGAACCATCGATATATCGTCCAAAATATATTAGTAATAAATATCGATATTTCGAAATAATAATATCGATATTTCGATATATCGATATTTTATCAACAGTCCTAGTTTAAGGTGTCGAGAGTTTGGTACTCGTGCCGAGCCGCGGTCGGCCGCTCTTGTTCTTAAATTAAATATTTTAAAACTAGGAATCAATTATTGGACTTATAATGTTTATTATTACAGTTCAAGTAGCGAGTAGCTGTGGTCGGTGTACGAGACAGCAGCGATGTACAGCGGGCGGCGCGGGCGCGGCTGCGTGCGCGCGGCGGCGGCGCGCTGGCGCTCCGTGGCGGCGCTGGCCGGGCTCGCGCTGGCGCTCTGCGTGCGTCTGCCGCGCGAACACCTGCTCGTGGCTCATTTCCCGCAACATACGCCTAAACAAATTGCACATTTTCTTGCTGATTTTTCCAATTATCCAAGCTTGTACTCCCACATGTAAGTGACATATCAACATCACAATTACACCATTGTATAAATGTTAGAACCGGAGATTAATATTAAATTATGTATTTCGACGGTTCTAAAGCACTTCTATTGGAAGACTATTTAAGGAAAAAAAAATATTTTAGCGATTCGTGGTCCATAGAGGAAGAGAGTGGGAACTTTACATCTTGGCGATACGTGGCCTCGTACAGTTGCGGCTCCCGCTGCGCCGGGCGCGCCGCGGTGAGCGCGCACGACGAGCGAGCCCCGGCCGCTCCCGGCGCTGCCCTAGCGCCCCTCGCGCACGACGAGGCGAGCGCACACCGACTTTACCTCCACGACGTCCACTGCACTCGCCTGCCGTTTATATTTTGGCCACAGTTTTGTGGTAAGCAGTAACATATTGTCATTGATGAAATTAAGCACTTAATATAGAAATACACCTACTTATATAGACACATACTGGGTGTTTAAATTTAAATATTTGAGACACGTGCTGACTCTGAGCCTCGAAGCGGAGATAAAGATATTAAGAGAGAGCTAAGGGCGTTGACGGTTACAGCAAATATAAACGTTATTCAGAAGAAGTTAGAATAACTCAATTTCTATGGTACCTAAATTGCAAGGTTTTACATGTGTAGTCTTTGAGGTAATCACTCAGGACGATCCTACAGCGCAATTTTATTATGTATTGCGAGCAGATAAAATACCAATTTCCAAAACATTGCTATAAATATTATGAAAAATCACTTTAACAAAATGCATATAGTGTCACCAATTAGTGTGCGATTTCTGTATTGCCAGCGCTATCAAAACTAGTAGACAAACACTTGTGAAATTCTTAAAACAAATAACATCCTATCAGAAAAACAATTTGGCACGGATGGGGCCGACAGATCTTTAGTACATTTATTATGATGACTATGACTTTAAATACATCTATGAATTCATTTGATAAATTTACTAGTATTATAGAAACGCAAATAAAGCCAAACCCACACACATACACACTTACTCACACACACGAGGCTTAATTCAAAAACATACATACATATGCAGATAATATTAATACTCATCTTATTTTTACTTTTTTTGTTAATTATTTTTGCTTTCTTGTTGAGATTTCCTAGACACTGAAAAAGGGCGCTAACTCCTAACAGACAGATTTTTACCTAGTTTGGGAGTTAGAGACTTCGCCACTACAATATGTTAAAAAAAATTGTCTATAAATTTTACTATAATGTTAAAGAATAGAATAATTTAATAGTTAAATTATTGACATAGTTTTTAAGCATTTATAACAAAAACAAATTTTTATTGTCTCGAATAAATTATTATTGCTATGCTATGGATCTCGAATGATGTGAGGCGAGTGGATCTCCTTTATAATATAATTGCTCAATATGTTTACAGAGGAGATCGAGGTGGAGAGCGAGATCAGGAGCGCGGCTGGGGCGGCTGGGGCGGCAGGGGCGGCGCGCGGCAGCCGGTTGGCGGAGCGCGCACGTTCGTGGTGCGGTGCGCTGCAGCTGTTGGTGGGCCGCTGCGCCCCGCGACTCTCCCGCGAGGCGCACCTCCACGCGTTGCGACACACGCTTTGATCTGTCTCAAATAGAATAAAAAAAATACAAGTTGCAATAATACATGTTAGGAATGCATCAACCGACATGGCTAATGAATACGGTTAAGCTTAAAGGCAAAAATGCGAATGCCACATGAATGTTTGCGTTAAGGTTTTGATACTTAAATATGTTAAATGTTCATGAAGTAAATGTATAATGTGCTCACTTTGTTAATGGTTTGAAATGGTTTTGAATAAAAAATAGCACACTAGACAGTCTTGTTTCATTATGGCATCGACGTCTCTTAAGTTTGTGATGTCAGATTGGACGCGAATGACTCTCTCTTTTTTTTTTTAGGTCACAGTCGGCAATGGAGCTGGTGGGACGCCTGATGAAAAATTATTAGAATCATATTATCTGTGTACTCATTGGTAATCCCACTAATATTATAAATGTAAAAGTTTTTTTTTTTATGCCATCGTCGGAAATGGAGCTGGTGGGTTGCCTGATGGTAAACGCTACCACCGCCCACGAACATTTGGAGAGGCCTAAGGTCGATTGCAGACCTTACGCCTCTACAAATAGATTGCCGACTTTAAATTGGGAAGGGATTAAGAAAGGTTTAGGATAAAGGAATAAAGGAAAGGACTGGAAAGGGGAAGGAAAAGGATATGGGCCTCCGGCTCCCCCACTCACCGAACGAAAAACAGCAGAATGCTATTTCACGCCGGTCTTCTGTGGGGGTGTGGTACTTCCCCGGTGCGAGCTGGCCCAATTCGTGCCGAAGCGTGCTCGACTACCACATACAATAAAAGATCTCTGATTTAGAACTGCATTTTAATTTAATGTGCATTGATTATAATTATTGACACCTACGTACATCTATAGATAACGCAATACGACCCCTCTCCTCACTGCATCTCGCCTCAAAGAATAATAAAAGTTAATTTAAATTAAGTATATTTTAAACTTAACCTACACCTCGTTCATTGAGATAAATACAACGTTGCCAGTGGTGACTAGTGAGTTCGCTACAATATACCTACATGAAGAATTCTCCCTATGTTAATATGTGAATGGATGCTTATAACAAATCACATATAACATACACTCACGGTAGCTCACGCCAGCAAAGACTTTTGGGTTGGGTTAGGTTAGGTTTTGGGTTAGGTTAGGTTTTGGGTTAGGTTAGGTTTTGGGTTAGGTTAGGTTTTG
>NC_052116.1:8661-10759 GCF_012273895.1 Zerene cesonia | reverse complement strand
AAATTCAACTGCCAAACCTTGACAGTACGTAGATTACTCCTCTAGACCCGAGTGATAGCACTGATACGATTATTACTACCGCAATGCTTATCAAAACATAACTCCGCCATCTATCCGGCGCTGATGGACCATGTACTAGCTATTAGTACTAGCCCTCAGTTGGAAAAAGTTCCCCGTCTCAGGTACGAAATTAAAGCCGGAAGTATAGAAAGATTTTAATTTCAGACCAATTGGGTTTTTTTTTATACAATAATATTTTAACAATATAGGCAATCCGACGAACGACAATGCAACCGCGATTCCCAGAGCCGCGGCGCCACAGTGCCGCCATCTAGTTTCGATAATGGCAACAATTGCACATAATATAAAAATGCATCAGAAATTGATGCAACATGAATTATTTAATGTTTATGAGACACCTCAACAATAATGACCTGTTTTTAAGAACTGTCTAAGTTATGAAACATATGAATATTAGTGGACCAGAATGGGCATGTTCAAAGTTATGTGATGTCGGATAGCAGAATTCTGTTGGAATTTTTTTTATAGTAAGTAGATGAAGAACACCAAGTGCACATGAATCAAGGAAAAAGCTTTCAATAACTTTCAGTGTGCAACTGTACAAGTGTGATTAACTACATTGTACTTGTCGTATGGGGGCATTAAAAATAAATGTTTACCAATTTTTAGACCTACCTGATATTCACTCAAAATTTGATGGAAATCGGTCCAGCCAACTTAAAGGAGTTTGATAACAAAAACACCAACAAAACAATTTTATATATTCAATGTTAATAAAATATAATAGTTTAAAAAAAATAAAAAACACACTTTGACAAAAATCATATTTTGCAAATTGAAAACTGGAATAATTTTATCAAATTAGTGTATTGTCATCGGTCCTCAATAAATCTACAAAGTTTGAACGAAATCTGGCCGTTTAAAGTGGGTCAAAATCGCGCCCAAAGAAGTCGGTTACAAACAAACATACAGGTGAAGCTAATAAAAAGCGTGTAAAAAATGGTGATGTCATGTGTTGCTTAGGCAATTTACTCACTCAAACTATGTTTACTTTTATAAAGGTGTATACGGGTGCGGGTATCAGCACGGCGGCCGACATCCCCGACTACCGCGGGCCGCGCGGCGTGTGGACGCGTCTGCAGCGCGGCGAGACTGTTGGGTGAGTGACTCGGTGTCCCGCTCGCTGTATTAAAACAAAAACTGCATTGAATTATCATTTTCTTCTTTATCTAATACTAGGACTAATATTTAACTCTCACTGCTTCATTTGCTCTACCTTAAAAAATAAAATAAAGTGCTAAGTGTGATCATCTGCAAGAGGAATCTCTGGAAAATACTAAAAACGTAATGTTGCTGAATAATGTTACCACTCATTGGATTGGAACGATGTTTCCAGTCGAGTGGAAGTGTCCCGCGCGCGGCCCACGTTCACGCACATGGCGCTGACGGCGCTGTGGCGGCGCGGCGCGCTCAAGTTCGTGGTGTCGCAGAACTGCGACGGGCTGCACCTGCGCGCCGGGCTGCCGCGGCGCGCGCTGGCCGAGCTGCACGGCGACATGTTCGCCGAGCGCTGCCCCGCCTGCCGCCGCGTCTACCTGCGCGCCTTCGACACCACCGAGCGCACGGCGCGCCACGCGCACGCCACGCGCCGCCTGTGCCACGACTGCGGCCGCGAGCTGCGCGACTCCATCGTGCACTTCGGCGAGCGCGGCCGCGCCGCCTGGCCGCTCAACTGGGCCGGCGCGCTGCGCCACGCGGGCGCCGCCGACGTCGTGCTGTGCCTGGGCTCCAGCCTCAAGGTGCTGCGCCGCTACCCGCGCCTGTGGCGCATGCACCGCGCGCCCAGCGCCCGCCCCGCGCTCTACATCGTCAACCTGCAGTGGACGCCCAAGGACGCCGTGGCCGCGCTCAAGATCAACGCGCGCTGCGACGCCGTCATGGCGCAGGTGGCGCGGCGCCTGCGCCTGCGCGTGCCGCGCTACGACGCGCGCGCCGACCCGCTGCTGGCGCACGCCGAGCCGCTGGCGCCGCCCGAGGCGCACACCACGCGGCGCCCGCTGCTGGCGCGCGCCCCCGC
>NC_052116.1:8360-8561 GCF_012273895.1 Zerene cesonia | reverse complement strand
CACAAATAGCTACACATACACGTCGACGTGTTGCCTCTATGTCAATTACATACATATTTATTATACGAATAGTTATACACATTCACCTGGCGTCTATGTGATAAAACCAGAGGAATGATTTCAATCGTCGTTGCAGCCTTTAGGACGTCCACTGTTGGACATAGGCCTCCCCCAAAGATTTCCAAAACGACCGATCACCAG
>NC_052116.1:4075-7360 GCF_012273895.1 Zerene cesonia | reverse complement strand
AATCATTATATCATCAAATCAAATATCAATATACGAACATCATATCAAGCAAGAGTGTATGTATTATCAGCCCATACAAAATAATTTTAATGCATTAAAGAAAAATTAATTTCATATTCATCATATTTTTAATACATAGAATATTGTATTTAAATATTACACTTAGCTGTGTAGCCTTCCATCTACACTTGGATTTCTGTCCCCCTCTCTTTCTGACGATTCGGCGATTGGTTGGATTGGCGCAGATGCAGGTGAGCAGCAAGGGCGGCGAGGCGGCGGGCCCGCCCGTCTCGTACAAGAACTGCATCCAGCTGGCGGCGTGCGCGGCCGGCCAGAGCCTGCCCATGTCGCCCGAGCTGCCCGCCGACCTGTTCACCGCCTGCCTCACCACGCCCGTCAAGATGGCCATGAAGTGGTTCGTGCTCCGCAGCCGCCTGCGCTCCGCGCGCGCCGACCTCATCGACCTCATCGACAAGTGCGTAGCGTTGCTCCTTCGAGCCCGATGTTATGAACACCACAAGATTAAAAAACTTTATGCCTAATTATATCATTGCTTTTTACCAAAACGTACAGATCAACACACAAACTAAAACGATAAACCTCTGATGTACATATATTTTATTAAAATATCAACAGAACACGTTGTATAGCACCTTAACGCGATATATCAATTAATTTGTATTTGCATTGAATCCGGTTTTGAGTTGTGTCACTTGAGTTAATGTGTTCACAAGTAACAAAGCAGCACTCACTACAAGCAACACTGTTCCAGAATCCCCGGGCAGGTGACGGACCGGCGCACGATGCTGGGCGAGCTGAACTGGATCTTCACGGCGATCACGGACACCATCGCGTGGAGCTCGCTGCCGGCCGAGCTGTTCCAGCAGTTGTTCCGGGCCGACCTGCTCACCGCCAGCCTCTGCAGGAACTTCCTGCTCGCAGACAGGATCATGAGGTGACTATAAATAGTCTAGGTCGAATATGAATACATAATGAAGATTTTACGATAAATTAATTATTAAAATCTGTTTGTCAGTTTATATTCGTTCGTCATTTTTTGGCTGGATTTATTATCAATTTTGCAATTTTATGTTCGTACCTGTTGTACTGTACTTTTTCTAACTGTAACTATAAGCTGCATATGTCGTTTGTTTGATCTAGTTCGAATGGGCACTTTTTGAACTGTCATAATTAACTGTAATAATAGTGAATACTTATTTAAATGTGTGTGTGCACATGACACACGCTTGGTGTATGGTGTATCTGTATCTGTGCCGCAGGTCGTACAACTGCACGCCGGTGTCGTCGCCCGCGCTGCCGTCGCTGGCGCGGCACCCGCTGTGGGCCGCGTGGGAGCACACGCTGGACCTGGCGCTGGCGCAGCTGCCCGCGCTGCTCGCCGACCGCGCGCCGCCCTACCGCCACTCGCCCTTCTTCCGCGACCAGCTCACCGCCTTCCAGCTGTGGCTCGACCTGGGCAAGTGTACGTGTCCGCCGCGCGGCCGGCCCGCACGCGCACGCACGCGCACGCGCACGCGCACGCAGTGACACATGTATCGCGTGCCGCAGGGTCGGTGTCGCGCGCGCCGCCGGAGCAGCTGCCGATGGTGCTGCAGGTGCTGCTGTCGACGCTGCACCGCGTGCGCGCGCTGCACATCCTGTGCCGCTTCCTGGCGCTGGGCCGCTGGGCGGTGCGCGCGGTGCTGGCGGTCGGCATCTTCCCCTACATGCTCAAGCTGCTGCAGGCCTCCGCGCCGGACCTCCGCCCCGCCATGCTCTACATATGGGCCAAGATCATTGCCGTCGATCCGGTAACGTTTCAGCTCTGATACGTGCATTCGAGGAATTAATCGGTTCATTTATCGTTCAATTTTTATGTTTCTGTTAGTAGGTTAAACGCCTTACATAGTTGCTATTGATTATGTATGTGATACAATTAAAACTGTTAGAACCCATATTCCGTACGTTATGTACGGAATATGGGTTCTTACTTATCCACATCTAACCAGGGAAAACGCATTGTAACTATGTTTCATATGGAAATTATATGAAATCAATTTGAAATACAACTTTGATATTCGGATAATATATACAAACATGTAATAATATCTATAGATCAATTTGTTATCCCACATAACGATCATTATATTATTCTTACAGAGTTGTCAAGTAGATCTGGTTAATGCAAAGGGTCACAAATACTTCCTCGCTATACTCCAGGATCCATCCGTTGATGTAAGTCAAACATATAACACATATTTTTAATTTTTAGTTTTATAGCATTGAAATGCTTTATAGTTGAGAAATTTATTTTATAAAAAATAAAAAAAAAAAAATCTCAAAAGCTGCGTTCCATCGATACAATATTGTAATCATTGAAACAATGTTTCGTATTGGTTGTGATGGTTCTTAATCATCTCAATAGATGGCGTGGGGTGCCCCTTAGGCACATGAAACCGAAAGAGTAGAAGAAATTCGATTACTGTGGCGGGATCGCGGGTGGCCGAGAGTCTAGGCGTTGCTACGGTTAGGCAAGAAACGCGGGTTCGAATCCCGCCTCGTGATCAAATTTTTTCTATTCTTTCAAAAATTTCTCACATAACACATATTGTTTACTGCAACGACCTCAGCACACTTAAGTCAGTAGCACCATGTACTGCGGGCGGCGGTCAGCTGAATATCTTGGAACAATCACGACGCGTGACAATTAACAGTAACATTCTTTATTCGGTTATATCAGGTACCAGATAACGTATTGTACAGACCCAAATGTAAATCGTTCTTTACATAACAATATAAAGTTTCCCTTGTAAGTTTATTTCAACTGAAATGCGTCACGTTCCAGACGGAGCACCGCACGCTGGCGGCGTTCGTGCTGGCCGGCATTGTGGACAATTATCCGGCGGGCCAAGAGGCCGCGCTGCAGGTTGGTTGTAGATTCTTTTTAGTAGTGTTTAGTTTCATTATTTTCATTGATATATACATTTTGATGTGTGTGCACATTGAAGACTTTATAAGATCCTGAAATTTATAATACTTTGATTCTACCAATTTAGCTGTTGTATATGATTGCTCATGTGCTTTTTTTCTTCTTTTCTCTAATTTTAGATTAACATAACGTACAATTTTATATATAAAAGTCTGCTATATATATATATATATATATGTAAATGAAATGTTGACCGATATGATATTTAATTATATAATATTTATGATATTCAATTTGCGGGAACACGATTCTCATCTGTGCGAGGTGCGCAGGGCTCGATGATATCGGCGTGCCTG
>NC_052116.1:1694-4065 GCF_012273895.1 Zerene cesonia | reverse complement strand
GGCTGTGGCGCGGGTGCGAGGCGGCGCGCTGGGCCGGCGTGCGCGACCTGGCGCACGAGAAGCTGGCGCCGCTGCTGGCGCACGCGCGGCCGGACACGCGCGCCGCGTGCGCGTTCGCGCTGGGCTGCTTCGTGGGCGCCGCGCCGGCCGCGCCGCGCACCGACCACGCCAACGCGCTCGACCACCAGGTGGCCGTGCTGCTCGCCAAGCGCCTCGCGCTCGACGCCTCGCCGCTGCCGCGCGCCGAGATCCTCGCCGGTACAAGCCAAACTACATCCTACATCCAGAATAACAGAACCCAATTTTGTTTGTTCTTTCGACATATGATATGTCATAGAAAAAGTCGCATTTAATTGTAACGCCATTTATCAAAAGAGCGATATAAATTTTAGAGCGATATAAATGCGCATTATAACAGATCTAAGAGAAGTGAGACGTCCCCTCAATATAAAGTAATTTATGTCACTCTCTTACTTTCGAAGAGCGAACAAACAAATACGCTATCGCATTTATAAAACTTTATTGAGATAGCTTTGTGATTTTGATATTTTTAATGCTTATGTGGAAATTGTCTTATTATTTCAGCGTTGCAGTGGGTGGTACTTATATTCGAGCAACACTTCATAGCTGTATACATTCAAGAGCGAATGCGACGTAGTGATAGGTGAGTTTCGATATCGTCACTAGAAATAAAAATGTGACGTACTTCAGTTTTTTATAATTGTCACAATATGTATTGTAATGACATTCAATTCCACAAGCATTAACTGTATTTTTGTGTGGTGCGTGCGCAGGGAGGGCGGGCGCGGCGCGGGCGGCGCGGGGGGCGCGGGCGGCGCGGGGGGCGGGCAGGTGGACCGCGGGCAGGAGGCGCTGGCGGGGGGCCGGCCGCCGCGCCACGCCTCGCCGCACCACTCGCTGGCGCTGCCCGCCATCGGCTTCGGCTCGGTCTACATGAAGCTGTGGGGCTGCGTGTGCGCCATGTGCCGCGAGCCGCACCCCACGCTCTCGCAGATGGCCAATGACGTCATCGGCTATATAGCCAATCAGGTGCCCAGATTTTACATTTTGCTTTCTTGGATTGTTCAAATTTTGATTTGTTGCTTTTGCTGTCTATTTAACTTATCATCATCCCATCCTACTGCCTACTAATCCTATCCTATCCTACTATCCTTCCTACTAATCTTATAAATGCGAAAGTAAGAATGTGTGTGTGTTTGTTACTATTCCACGCAAAAACTACGGAACCGATTGCAATTAAATTTGGCACGTCGACAGCTGAACAACTGGAATAACTCATATGCAACTTTTTATCCCGATATTCCTACGGGATAAAGACTTATGCGGGTGAAACCGCGTGGCGCAGCTAGTCGCAAATAATATCGGGGCGAAAATATTTTCATTATCTTATTATTGTTTCGTAACCTCACCAGGTAACACCAAGGGAAGGGAGTTAAAAAATTCCAAATATAACATGACCTGATGAATTAACAGCCCCTTAGTGTCTATGTGAATGTGATGGGTTTTTGTAATAGAGAGTGATTCAAGAGTAAGGTTTACAATCTATTAAACTGCTCGGAATTTAACAAAAAAAAATTTTCTCAAAAAAAAAAGCTAGTACTAAATATGATGCGATCGCGTGTCAGGTGGACAGCGTGGGGCGCGAGGTGGAGCGGCACTCCAGCAGCGGGTCGAGCTCGCTGCCGCCGTCGCCCAACACGCGGCCCGCGCCGCCGCCCCACCCCCACACCCCGCACCTCGGTACCAGCATCTTGACATTATTTATTTTATAACGTTTTAAATTATATTTTTTTAATGTATGCTCTATTTTGAATGCACCCTTGCGTGCGAATGAACTACAAATACTTTATAATTTAATTTCATTTATGTGTGTAATATAAAACTGTCAAGTTCAGAACTCTGTATATAACAATTTTCAGTGATCGACTGATGACTTTGTTTTTCATGTTCATTCATTTAAATACTGAATACTAAAAATATAAACACGTTATCGTTGCGTGTGCGCAGGTCACCGTCGCGGCAAGTCGGGTCTGCCGCACACTATATCCGAGGACTCAGTGGCGCATCGAGACCGAGACTCCACTTCCTCAACTTCCAGTGAGCTTTCTGCCAGTCACAGCATGCTTAAACAACACTTACATTCCTATATTTAAATGCAAAATGTAAAGATTAAGTTAAGAAACAGTGCAATTTTCATTTGTTTATTTTATAAACTATGTGATCAGTCGAGTTGGGCAGGCATATTGAAATCATTAACCGTGTGGTGCCGGTCTAGAATAGCACCACCCCATCTCTACCTGTGGGTGTCGTAAAAGGCGACTAAGGGTTCCTTCATGCAAACGGGCAGCAG
>NC_052116.1:0-1594 GCF_012273895.1 Zerene cesonia | reverse complement strand
AGGCTATTAAATTGAAGAATTATGAGGAAATTATGCTTATACTTCACATTATACAATGAGACCTAACCGACATAGCTTATCTGACCCGAAACTTTTAGGCCAAGATCGAGTAAATAGTGTAGGAATACTCGTAACTGTTTTCTTTTTTCTTAGCAACATTCAAATCCATTAGGGCGATTCTGCGTGAATCACAATACTGTCCATCACTTCTGGTAGGAAGAACGGATAAATTTGCATAATTTATTAATACATTTAAAAGATTTAAAAGGTCCAAAGTCATAACAATAGCATCGTTAATAACGACGTGTGTATAATGTTGCATACTGCGCGTGCGTGTGCGCGCGTGTGTGTGCGCGTGTACCGTGCGGTCTGGTAGCGCGCGCGCTCGGTGGGGCTCATAACGGAGATGGTGTTGGAGCGCTTGGAGCGCGCCAGCGGAGGCAGCTCGTCGTGCGCGCCGCCCCCGCCCGCGCCCGCCGCCGCCCCCGCGCCGCCCGCGCCCGCGCCCGCACCCGTCGTCACCGTGCTGTCGCTGCTCGTCTGCAGACGCACACGCTTATTGTAAGCCAATTCTATTTATTACGCTTTCAATTAGAAAAAAAAATTAAAACTCCAATTTTGATGAGAGAAGGGATATTGTTAAAATAAATGTATTGTTATGACGATAAAAAACATCATATTTTAAATGATCTTTAAAAGTTTAAGTATGCAAAATAAGTTTAATGACCTTCTGCAGTTGATGGTGCGCGTGCACAACGTTCAGGCCGTCCGAATTTGAGTTATCGTCTACTTCAGTGTCTGACCCCACCGCACCTACAATAAAATAATCTTTTGAATTGACGCTAATTTTTTTCACATCCGGTTCGAAGGACCCAATACGCTTTAGTGATAGGTGACAAATTTGCAAAGGGGCTTTTAAAAGGGTAAAATTATATCAGATGCTACTTGTAGTAATAATCCTACCTGGATCTGAATTATAAGTCATGAGGTGCGGATGCGGTTTATGGTGGTTCTGAGATCCCTGGGACTGTTCGAGCGGCGCGGGCTGGTTGAGCGGCACCTGCGGGTTGTGCGGCGCCAGCGGGTTGTGCGGCGCCTGCGGGTTGTGCGGCACTTGCGCGTGGTGCGGCTGCGGCGAAGTGCCCGTCTCCTCGGGGATGGCTTCGCACGACACACGCATATCACTCTTCTTTGACGCTTTTTTAGAAGCATGCATTGTCATTGATGTGCTTCTATAATTCAAAATGATAAGACTAAATAGATACACATGCTATGTTTCGCTATTCAAGTGACTTGTTATTATATAAAACAAGAAAAATAAAGTAGTTGGTTCAATATGTTTAGGAACACCACTACACGTAGTGACTAAAACAAGTGCTATGTTCTGTTGAATTTATGAGCTAATATTAAGTATGATCACGGTATAAATAAAGGATTTTAATAGTTTAAAAGCTTATAATCTTTGGTCAGTGTAATTATCTTTTTCAATCGTTACGATAGTTGACGTACGTTGGTTCGCAGACGGGCAGCAGAATCATCTCGTCCACGTTAGGTGGGAGCTCATCATCAGGCGCGGTGGGCTCGCGCACGGACA
>NC_052115.1:8809115-8811578 GCF_012273895.1 Zerene cesonia | reverse complement strand
AAAAAAAAAGAAAAACGATTTTCGCTTTTCACGTATATGTATGTTACATCCAGGCCCACCATGCAACCTTCAGTTACTTGAATGAGACTCATATTTCTTCATAATTAAATCTATTAAAAAAAAAAGATAGAAGAAAAACGATCCTCGCTTTTCACGTGTATGTATGTTACATCCAGGCTTGCCATGCAGGACGTGTCAGTGCCAAAAGTCTCGGTGATGTACTAGCTCTCAATAGGCTATGAACCTGCATAGGGGATAAAAAAAAATATTAAATAAGACTGAGAACAAAGAAATAAATAAAACTTATTTAAAAATATCGTACCTGCTCTTCAACAGAATAGTGTTCCTTGCTGGGAAAATCAACAAATAATTCCTGCATCTCATCGAGTATCACTTGAGCCTGCGCTCTCTGGCGTTTTTGCGCATTTGTGTATGAGTTTCTATCGGTGTCGATAGTTTCTTGTAGGAGTGCGCATGCCACCTCGTGCGCAACGATCCTTCCGTGCAGAATATCTTCAATCAAAGATACCTGCAAAAAGGTACAGTCCTTTGTTAATATTTGTTTAAGGATCTTTTAGGTCCGGATTCCTCGGTTTGAACTGTTAAAATATCATGCATATTTAATTTTAATATATATCGCAGTCGACGAAGATGCTATAGATGAAGATGAAGATGATATATCCTCGAGCAGTAGTATTATGAAAGTGGCGAAGTTTCATACCTTACGTTCGTTTACGAAGTTCAGGTGGCCAAGCGTGAGGCGGGCGATTGCTGTTAACGGAGCGGCGTGCTCGCGCGCTCGCTCGCTCCACGCCCGCACCGAGTGGCGCACACCTGTAATGCAAACCGCTCTAGACTTGTCTGCGACATGTACAAGCATCGGTGAAGAGGCAGACGGGTCGCCTGGCGACCGAACGCTCACCCGGTGCCGCGAAGGCGAGCATGGTGCGCGTGAGGCGCGCGGGCGCGGGCTCGAGCGCGCGCGGCGCGGCGTGCGGCGCGCTGGCCCAGTCCACGTGCGCCAGCGCGCCCGTGGCCTCGCTCACCAGCACGTTCTGCGGGTGCCGGTCTCCTACGCCTGCCGGCCGTCCGAATTTGTTTATACCGTTATATTGTATTACGATAAAAACCGTCACGAAAACGAAACCAAAACGCGACCCACCTATTATGTACGTGAGAACCGCGTTCGCCGCGAGGGATTCGGTGAAATTTCGTCGCTTACTAATAAAATCTTCGACGCTGACGCTGTCCGCCTCCATCGCCCCACTGAAACGAACCATTTTTAATTTTTTTTATCCCAAAGCACGCATATTACCAAGCGGCTCATTCCACGCACAATATGCTCACCGTAACGCACGCATCGGGACACGCTCACACATCTCGTTAAATAGCCGCAATTTCTCCTCTATATCCAGTTCGCCGTGGCGGTCGTCCGTCACTTCTGTTGATAAATAAACAAAAAAATGTCAAAAGTGGCCACAAGACAGAACGCAGCAGTGGCTAGGGGGGCGCGGGGCGCGGGACGCGGGGCGCGGGGCGCGGCTACCCACCGAGCGCGTGGCGCGGCGCGCGGCGCGCGACGAGCGCGTCGAGGCGGCGGCGCCGCTCCAGGAACTGCAACAGCGCGCAGTCCGCCGACAGCGCGCGCACCTGCACACATTTACGTGACGGATTCATTTTTCGTAGCGTACTCGTTGACAAAATTACATAGAATAAAATTATAACGGAATATTTTTATTAGAACAAACAAACAAAAACAATTGTATTAATGAGGTCATTATAACTCAGCGATCGACTGTGCGCGATTACGCACGGACGCACGCACGCACGCTTGTATGAATGCCGATTTTAAGTTGAGGACGATGACATCATAGAGATGCTGTGAAGAGTGCGAGCTGCAATATCGTTGCAGCTCGTTGATGAACATATCTTCATCATTCAGATATACATATCTGATGAATACTAATAATTTTAAAAAAATTCCCGATATTTTTATTGGAGAGTTTATTAAGAGACTTGGACAAACTTCCACCAGTGACTTTCGATCACGTAGCAACTCGACTTCTCAAGTACATATATCTTATGATGTGTACAAACTGAGTGCCATTAATCGCAGGAGAATTTTGTGTATATCGATAAGTTTTACTCTTAGTGAGTCAAACTATAAGCCGAACGCATAATGCGATGCAAGGAGAAGAGGAGCGTATACCCAAGATAGTGTTTATATGATTAGCAAAATTATGAATTTACAATGTTGGCCGGTTAACGAGTCACCACTATTGGGTACAGAGTCCAAGGAACTAATCAAAAGTGTCAATTACTTTTAAGCATTAAATATGATGTGATCATAATTATTAACATCGTTCATGTTATCAAACAGCATTATACATGATATAATCTCCAACTCACGAGGTAGGGGGCGAGGGCGCGGTGCGCGGGAGCTGCGCGCGCGAGCCCCCGCGC
>NC_052115.1:8806139-8809015 GCF_012273895.1 Zerene cesonia | reverse complement strand
GGCGCGCCCCCCGCGCCCCCCGCGCCTCCTGCGCCCCCCTCCCCCGCCTCCCCCAAAGCGCTAGGTCGCAATTCACGCTCTAGATCACGTAATGCTTTCAGCCGCTCAGAAGGATCATCGACTTCTGTAAACATTATTAAACGAACAAATTATTCCTTTATCTTTTTATTTTAGCTGCAAACAAATTTGCCTCTCCCCTACCCCTTTTAACTAGTACGTATATTTATAGAGTTTCTAGGGGATATAACAAAATGTAATAAAACCTACGAAATCAATATTTTAGGAAAAGTCGATGGTTATTATTTTTGTCTTTCACAATGAGGAGCGGTTCTTTTCGCACTGAACGTTGAGTATTTGACGGAGGGACACCTACCGAAACATTGGAAGGGTCGCAGCCGCGCCCTGTACTTGGCCAGCACGAGGTAGTCGGGGCCGGCGTGCTCGTTGAACATCTTGTCGTCCAGCAGCCGCAGCGCGCCCGCCCACGCCGCCGCGTCTGCAACACGCGCGCTACAGCCGCCTGTCTCACTATACAGCCTCTCTAATTCCTCTGTTACGATTCGACTATTTTTTTTATTTGTTAACTCATAACTGGGTGAACGGTATTTGATTATTATGTTTTTCATCTAAAAGCTAGGGCCTCCGTATGGTCCCAATCGGTCTAATTCTGACGATTTTTAGTTTTTTAGTTTTTTGTTACTAATAATTAATTAATTAATTAATTAATTAAGATGACGAATGAGTTTCTCCTACGACGATCTAAGACACAATTTACATTCGAATAAAAGTTGAACGTCGGCCTATCAAGATTCGAGCCGCGGCGCAGTACCGTGGTCGGCGGCGGCGCGCAGCAGGCGCACGACGTAGTGGTGCAGCGCGTGCAGCGGCGGCGCCACGAGCGCGAGGCGCGCGCGCCACGCCGCGCGCTGCCGCCCCCTCTCGCGCGCCGCCGCGCCGCCCCCTTCGCCCCCTTCGCCCCCTTCGCCCCCCGCGTCTCCCGCGCCGCACTCCCGCAGCGCCTCCGCTTGGTACTCCTCCGTCGCGATCGACAATTCTTGCAACTGAATGTATGCATTAAAAATACAAGATCCCACCCTGGCACCCTGCTTTTATTTGTATGACACCATAATTATTATTAAACCTTCATAGCGGTATTGCCACTTGTTTACCAATCTAAATGACGTCAAAATCGGTCTAATACTTTTGGAATAATTAACAAATAAACAAAAAAAACGAATTATGAATAATGGAACAAATTATTCATTATTTATAGCATGCATGTATATGTTTCATAATATCAATGTATACACTTGTATAAGTCAATACAATAAAAATTTCGATGAATAAAATTAGCATAAAAGTGGAAGACGCTCCAGTACCTTATCCGCCACGTGACGGGTCTCCCCGCCGGCGCGGCGCAGCTGCAGCAGCCGCCACAGCAGCACGTCCAGCAGGGAGGCCCCGAGCGCGCCGCGGCTGCGCACCCGCCGGTACAAGCGGAGGGCTTCATACATTTCGCCAATTAAATCTTCCCTCTGAGACATCTCTGAAACAATCCACACTTTAAAGATAATACTCAATTTCAGATACAATAATAGTAAATGAAGTGCTGGTGTTTAATTACACACGTCTATATCTTATTTCAATGACTAAAATTGAATGTAATATACCGTGCGCGCAGCTCCACATGCGGTCGTAATGTGAGACCGCAAACAGCAGCGCCTCGTCGAGCGCGTGCGCGTCTCCCGCGTCTCCCGCGTCTCCCGCGTCTCCCGCGTCTCCCGCGTCTCCCGCGTCTCCCGGCCGACGCCCCTCCGACTCGTAGCACTCCCTCTCTGCTAAAGCGGGCGCCCATTTGTCTCTTGCGAACGACAGCATCGCTTGTATATTTTCTTTCGAAAGAGCTGTAACAAATATGGAATGACATATAATTACACAAGAAAAATACGTTACTATATTAAATATAGAAACGAACCGGCGGAGCGGAGGCGCAGGCGCAGCGCGAGCACGGCCAGCTGCAGCGCGGCGCCGCGCTCCCCCGGCCCGGCGCCCTGCCCGGCGCCCCACTCGGCGCCCCACTCGGCGCTCCGCCCGGCGCCCTGCCACATCCGCTCTACAACAATGAATCGATTGTGCATATTTGTGTCTATACTCGCATACGGTGCAGTTATACAATTACAGACAATTGAAACATCTCGGATCAACTCGACTATGCCTCTGTTTAGGAGTCAATTAACTGGCAAATCAATTCCATAAATGCCGATTTTAATGAATTTATTATAGAAAATAATTATATTATGAATTCAGGAATGTTAGTAAAATTAATAAAGTAAATTAAAATGCCAATAACGTATTACTTAACCGCTTCTTACAACTATTTATTGAACATCGGTAAATGTCAATATCTAAGGAATTTTCATTATAAAATCTGTATGTACGTGTTAAATAAGCATTCTTCACGTAATTTTTGGGGCAAGGTTTGTGAGGTAAGCGAGTGATTCAAAAGCAGATCTACAAATATCTAGAAATGTATTTATCTTCAAATTAAAAAGAAGAATTTATTATTTATGAAACTCATTCTGATCGTTGTTTAAATTTAGTTTCCCAATCGCTAAGTGCACACACGGGCGAGGCTGATAACTCACCGGCCAGCCGCAGCTCGTCGGCGAGGTCCGGCGGCGCGGCCAGCTCGCTGCGCGCGCGCACCTTCACCAGCACCCAGCGCAGCGTCTCGCTCTCGTACAGCTCCCTATGCGCACGACGAACGTTTCACCATAAAATATTTTTCTATTTTACTATTTTTAGTACTTATTTAAATTAGAATCGGGCCACACTCACGGCAGGTCGCGGCAGCAGCGCAGCACGTCGCGCAGCAG
>NC_052115.1:8804302-8806039 GCF_012273895.1 Zerene cesonia | reverse complement strand
GTCTAGCGGCCCATCGACCCAGACAGTGCTCTACGGCGACGGCGTGATCGATGGGGCCGCTGTTTTCCGCGCCGTCTTCTCCTCCCGACCTCCACTCTTCGCACTCCGATACCTATTTGACCGAATTTATTTATTAATTTTTTTTACACACTACACTTACAGTGTACACATAAAACTTGGAGTAATACAATTTAAACTAGTTAGCCATGACGTATATGCCTCCTTAAAATTGTGCAAACCTTTACACTTTAATCTTATAATTCACCTCGTAAATTGTCTGCTTATTTTTTAATTTCACGCGTTGTACCATACATCGAATACATCGCAGTCGTGTATTTTTCTATTTCTGTGTAGTTTTTAAATTAAGCGAACCGAACGAACCGAACTATTAAATGTCGATTTCACAGTATATAATGGCGTTTGTGAAGAAATGAAGTCGAAAACACAATTATCCACAATAGTTTATTCACTACTAAAAATTTTAACACTTTTACAATTACACATTGAAAAATCATTAGTCTATTACGATAAATTAACAAAGGACTACAACGAAACTTTCAACGAACTATCTTTCACAAAACCTCGGCCGATGTCAAATTTTATGCTACCGCGCTCCCACTGGCCGAGCGCGGTCCAACGCGGCCATCGTATATCGAATTATGGTCGCGTTAACCTTTCTTTGAAACTTCCCACCGCCCGAGTGCGTTCCGTTACAAGTGTAACATGACTGCTGCCCCCAGGTTTTATTCTCAGTATGGGAACTCATCAACAGGAAAGACATGAAACTTTGTCAACTGATTAAACCACGAAAGCCTGTTATAAATTCTCTCAGAACATGGCTGTACCCAGGATTGGCTTCCGGCGAGGAATCTTCTCAATACTGACCAGCCCAGACTCGATTTTTTTGTTATTTGCATGCAATTACATCCTTATATAAATAACGTTTGGATCAGTTGTTTCCATGCAAACGATACGTCTAAATATTTATTAAATTATTAAATATTTTCTGTCATAAAGTGTTCTCGAATAGCTTGGTACGTTTGAATATCATTTTAGTGGAATTTGATAATATGACGAGATTTTGGACCTGTCATGTTGTTTAATTTATTGTAAACAATTTTATTTAGAGCAGCTTAGCAGTAGTAACTACTTTTACCAGCACGCCAATCGCGCTAGCATTCATACGATGTGCTAATATCGTCCTATATTTGTGGTTTTTTTTTGTCTGGACCTGGTGGGACGCCTGATGGAAAGCGCTACTACCGCCTATGAACATATGGAGAGGCGTAAGGTCAATTGAAGACCTTACGCCTCTACAAATGGATTGCCGACTTTAAATTGGAAGATAGGATTGACGAAAGGAATAAAATAAAGGACTGGGAATGGTAAGGAAAAGTATATAGGCCCGCGGCTCCCCCACTCACCGTACGAAACACAATGGTATGCTATTATTTCACCCCGGTTTTCTGTGGGGGTGTGGTATTTCTCCGATGCGAGCTGGCCCAATTCATGCCAAGCGTGCTCGATTCTCACATTGAAAATATATAAGTTAAGCACTACAATTCATAAACAAAATGAGTAAGTAATAATAGTATCACGTTTAAATTGACGGAAACAGACGAATTAAACGTACGGTCGATAAGGCAAAAAGATCATGAGGCCAGCGGGCTGCATCGCTCAGGGCTCGATGCAGAAGGAGCGGCAGCGCGGCGCCCGGAGCCCCGGCGCCCGGAGCCC
>NC_052115.1:8803196-8804202 GCF_012273895.1 Zerene cesonia | reverse complement strand
GGAGCCCCGGCGCCCGGAGCCCCCGCGCCCGGAGCCCCGGCACCGGCCCAGGCCCCCGCTTCGTCCACTCCGCTCGCCACCCACAGCGCGCGCAGCCAGCTCGGCCCCCCTACACACCTCAGAGCGTTATAACAAGACTCCCAAATCCCATCACATATCATCATATGCAACCGCACTCAAAAAATTTACTATTTATTTTCCAACCGTCGTCGAAAACCATGGAGGTTTTTAATTCTTTTCTTTACTTTAGCTTAGGTCTGTGGGTTTTAAACCAATGGGGTGACTTTTGTGTTTAATATGGCAATGCCAGAATTATAATTTCTTATATAGTAGTATATAGTATTCTATCGCATAACGATAAGTTTATTAAGAATATTAAGATCTAGAGAGACTAATCGAATAATGATTATCACGGAACGTATAAACCGACCGCGGTACTGGTGCATGGCCCGGCGGAATGTGTGGTCATCGGGCCACAGCGGCGGGGGCGCGCGCTCGCCCGGCGCGTCCCACGGGTCCCACGCGTCCCACGTACCCAATGAGCCGAAACATTGCGACATCGCTGAAATTAAACGTCACGTTTTCATTTAAAAATATTGTAAAGTGAGATCTCATTGTAGGTACTGATTAGTAATTACATTCGCGCATTCTCACCTTCGATAGAAAATTCAGATGACTCGTTCGAATCGATGTCACACTTCGATGCATATCTGGAAATTTAAAAATAAGGATATTAAATAGTTTCGTAATAAATTTGAAACGCGATTACGATAACGATTCTGTTTATGGATTTTTGTAACGGCTAGTACTGACCCCAACAAAAACAGTTGGGTGTGAGCAGCGTCGCCGGTGCCGAGCGCGAGGTCGCGGCGCAGCGCGCCCGCCGCGCCCCCCGCGCCCGCCGCCGCGCCGCCCGCGCAGCGCCACACGTCCGGCCTACACATGCATAGGAATTCCGTTTAGCATTAGACAGCCTTAAACCAATCGGACGTACGTAAAGAAGGTA
>NC_052115.1:8802660-8803179 GCF_012273895.1 Zerene cesonia | reverse complement strand
GTCCGGCCTACACATGCATAGGAATTCCGTTTAGCATTAGACAGCCTTAAACCAATCGGACGTACGTAAAGAAGGTAAGGTTACTTCGGCATCATTTATGACTATCTAAATTTTAGAATATCAATGAGTTATCAGCTACAAACAGTTCTATCCACACGTATCCTGTAAATAACAAGGTAAATGGTTAATATGTAATACCAATAACGATGTTAAAATAACAATAACAGTGTCAACGGATGAGCTAAATCATAATCATCATTTGGGGATACCCAATGGAGCTTTTTCCGTGCTTTGCACACATATGTGTAATAAAAGAGCTACACCAGCATGAATGCCCCTTGGTGAAATTTAAATACATAAGAAAACTGATAGACAATTGGGCATTCCTTAAGAACTCATCCACGTAAACTTACAGATCAACGGGCCAATGATCGACCAGAGTGTGCAACAGCAAGGGCCCGGCTACCGACTGCGGGCAGAGCGCGGCCGCGCGAACGAGCAACGCCCCGGCGCCCCCCG
>NC_052115.1:8800423-8802560 GCF_012273895.1 Zerene cesonia | reverse complement strand
CAGGAGGCGGTGGCGAGCGCGGTGCCGTCGGGCGCGAGGCGCAGGTGCGCCAGGCGGTGCTCGTGCGCGGCCAGCACGGCGGCGCGCGCGGCCCGCAGCGCGTCCCAGGCGCACGCCGTGTAGTCGCCGTAGCCCGCGAACACGAGGCGGCCGCTGAGCGACCACTCCACCGAGTTGGCGCCGAACAGCAGGCTCTCCTTGCCGTAGCGCGCCACCTCGCGGTCGGCGCGCAGGTCGAACAGGCGGCAGTACGAGTCGTCGGACGCGCTGGCCACGGCGTCGCCGGCCGGGTGGAAGCGCACGCTGTTCACGTCCGACTGGTGCGTGTCGAAGGCCTGCACGGCGTGGCCGGAGCGCATGTCCCACACGAGCACAGCGCGGTCGCAGCCGCCCGACACGAACGTGTCACCCATCTCGCTCGGCGCCAGGTCCAAGGACATCACGTCCGCCGAGTGACCCTGTTGCCGCAGACAACCGTTATACTGACATACAAATGGCCCTTGGAGTACATATTTCATATGTTTCATTATTGTTTTTTTCTCAGTAAGCTTCACCACAAACCCCAACACACTGTGAGCAATTTCTTTATTTCTTAGTGTTTTCGAACTCTTGAAAACAACTGCACTGATATGTGCCTAATGTGAATGAAGTAAATTGAAAAAATTATGTTATAAGTATTTATGTCCTGTGAAAACTCTAATAAGTAATTACTAAATAAATTTGTTATTTATATGTTTAGTATTGTATTTTAAGGTCAAAAAATTAAATTTTTTGGTTATATTCCATTATGAACTTAATTTTATTGTTCATATAGTTAAAAGAAAATGTAAAAAACCTGAAAGCTCTGCAACAATTGGCCAGACTCAATGTCCCACAAAGCACAAGTGCCATCCCCGCTGCCTGTGAGCATCTGACGATCTGTGTTGGGAAACAGGCAGCATGACATGTACGACGTGTGAGTGGCCACGGTGCGCTTGCGGCCCGCCGGCTCCTCCTCGCTGCCGCCTGCCCCACCTAGAGGGAACACAGTCACCTTGTTGTCCAGACCACTGGAAATATACATTTTATTTCAGTTAAATTTCCATAAGGTATATAAAATTTGTTATAAACAAATTATAAATCTCAAGTATAAGCAAATAAACAATTTGAGAAATTAAATACTTTAGTAGCTTCTATGTGTACATAAGGTTACAAGAAATTTTGAAAAATGGTACTATACTGCAATGTTTTCTCTTACCCAGCTGCCACCATGTTGCCAGAAGGAGCATAGGCGCAGGCCATCACCCAAGTGCTGGGCATGCTAATGGTGAGTTCTTTGGTGGTGGTGAATGCATCCCAAATTATCAGCTTACCATCCTGGAAACATTTTATCACAAACGAAATTCTTTATTTAGTGTCTTAAGTCATCTAATGATAAATTCATACAGTAAGTTATGAAGGAAGGAATTGTATTAGATTTTTCAATAACTTCAATTTGAATTTATAATAAATACTATGTTAAGCAAAATATAAGTAACCTGAGAGGAGGACACGATGTGTCTCTTGTCTGGTGACCAGTCACAGCACAGAACCTTTGCTTGATGCCCTTTCAGAATGCGACGAACTTTCAAGTTGTTAATGCTTATAGGCTCCAAACGCTCAGCCACACTAGATACTATGAGAGAAAAGGCAACGAATGTTTATAAACGGTGTAGATCTAGAATTCCTTAGCACGTTACCGAACTTGGATATTTTTTTGATTTCAAATGTAAGAAATTGAATTAATATAAATAGGATATGAAACATACATGTGACATCGTTTAACTTTTGTCGCTCTTCTTCCAATTTTTGTTTAAGAGCCTCTGCTTCTCGAAGAAGAGATGCGAGTGTCTCTTCAGGGCTTGATGTTACCGCTGTGTCAGCCGCCATCGCGACGTTTTAGTTTTACAACCACATTTTATCTAACACAAGCACTTAATCACCCCCACAAATTTCCACACTTTTCGTTCTATATAATAATAAAATGATATCTAAGACATTGTTACTTCTTAGTCACAACACTTCTAAAATAAATTGCTAGTTTCCAAAAAATCAATAATCGATAAAAGCTGACAGCTGTCATTTGTTTTTTTTTTTTTTTGTTTCATGCATTTGATAG
>NC_052115.1:8800141-8800323 GCF_012273895.1 Zerene cesonia | reverse complement strand
GCTTGCTCGTTGCGTCCTTTACGTGCACCGAATTAATTGCGGCCGAGGCTTTTTACAATTTATATAAATAAAAAAAAATCAGTGACCAATAAAGTCGTCATATTCTATTCATCGTATTTGTATGTAACTTATTGTTTTTACAATTGATTGTGTTGAAATGGACTATGTTCTTTAAATGCAAT
>NC_052115.1:8793653-8800131 GCF_012273895.1 Zerene cesonia | reverse complement strand
CGAGCTGCTGCAGCTCGTGTACGAGCTCAGCTGGGACGCGCGCACGCTGGGCGTCTGCAACAGGATGCTCGTGCCCCTGCTCAGGTTCCGTTTCACATTCTCTACGTGTTACACACACAGGTTTCTCCACCGATACCGGCCATACAAACATGCGAAACAAACACTCGTTGCGGCAGAAACGAACACACTGGCGGTGTGCTATACTACCGGCAAATTCTTAAATCGATTTACGTGTTTATATTCTGAAAATTTTCAAAACGGAGAGAGTGAATGTAAAAAAAAATTACGTGCTTCCAATTTCACCACCGTCGAACTCACCGACGGATCTCGATCGGCACGCTTAATGATACGCTCGACTTAACCATCGCACGAGTTTTCAGGCCGGGCGAATGATTGCGCCCGGCTCGCGGAGCGCACGTGCGCTAAAAGTGACCACTAATCGAATGATCCAAGAGTGTGGCGTGCCGCAGGCGCAGCGGCGCCGAGCGCGTGGCGGCGCCGGCGGCCGCCTGGGCGGCGCGCGCGCTGGCCGCGCTGCGCGTGCGGCCCCGCGCGCCGCGCCCGCGCGCGCTGCGCTCCTGTCTGCTCGACTACGTGCGCGCCTTCACCCTGTTCTCCCTCATTTTCGTCAAGGTGACACCCTTTTCTGAAATATAGGACGAAATTAAAGTAGTCAGACGTGGCAAATTTAAAAACGAGCCACGTTCAGGTGCCGCGCTGGCACGTGGAGAGGCCGGAGTCGCCGCTGTACGGCGCGCTGCGCGAGCTGCCCCGCGCGCCCTTCGAGCTGCCGCGCTGCGTCGCCAAGCTGTGCGTGGCGCTGCGCGACCAAGTGCCGCAGCACGACGACCTCCTCGAGCTGACGAGGTCCCTATTGGAGTTCTTTGTTTTGCTATTGTGACCACAGAAATTATTTTACTTATTTTACTTTAACGCATAATTTAAGAAAAAAATAATTAAAACGAAAACACACTACACATTGTATAACTTATTTCTTTTCATTTCTATGTGTAAGTATTAGATAATTTTATTACGACGATTTGTGATGTGTTGGTTATGATGTTGGTCATGGTGGTTATTATTTTGAATTTAAGACTGTTATGTAGTGGTATTGTTGATCGAAGGAAGCAAAATTTATTCCTGACCATATGAATGATGTCATTAGACGCGTGCTATATTTAAGAATGGCGTGATTTCTAAACACAAGAGGCTGCATGAAACCTCAATATTTCGTAATATTTTAAAAGCAAAAAATATGTGTACTGTTATTATTGATCATCATCATCAGCCCATATATATGTTTACACTGCTGGGACACAGGCCTCCTATGAGGGTTCAGACTAAAATCCACCACGCTGGCCAAGTGCGGGTTGGCAGATGTCACATGTCGACGAACTTTTGATTCTTGGACATGCCGGTTTCCTCACGATGTTATCCTTCAGCGTTTTAAGCGGTGGTTAACACATGTGCAGATAAATTGAAAAATCAATTTATTTCCTGCACGCTCGCCCGGCCTCGAACCCTGACTTATCGATTTTGAAGTCCGAAGTTCTCACCACTGAGCCACCACTGCTTTTTTAATTTTATTTTTGATCTAGTTTTGTTTAAAAAAAATCAAGCAGCGTAAAATTTTTAAATGTTGTCGATTGAAATTTTTGAACATCGTTAACGTAGAGTGTTCCACATCGCCAACCTGCGGTGCCTGAGCGCAGCGTTGCGCGTGCGCGCGGGCCCCGTCGCGCTGCTGCGCGCCGCGCTGTGCGAGCGCGTGTGGGCGCGCCTCGTGCCCGCCGTGCCCTACCGCCTGCCGGCCCCCGCGGGCGCTGCCCGGGGCGGGGCCCGGGGCGAGGCCCGGGGCGGGGCCCGGAGCGGCACCGGCGCGAGCGACGCGTTACGCTCCCGCTTGTTTCTCACCACGCTGTCTGAAAATCCGCTGCTCTACGACCTGCACGAGCAAGGCGACGAGGTCTTTACCGTTCCTCTCTTTGTATCGAGAAACTTGTATTTTTTACCGTTTCTTTGGATGCCTTTTTCAGCTCTCCTTATTGATTTGTCTGTTAGGTCATTGTGAAAATTAACGACGAAAGGGCGTCTCTTACCCACTATATATAATAAATATTTGCTGTTGTCAAATTAGAACTGTTGAAGAGTATCGTTTCATTAAAAAAACATTGCTAATTAATTGAATATTAACAAAACGTTTCAAGAGGTTTAGATAAGTTTGAGGGAAAATCATTTTTCGTTGATTCCGTCCCGTTTAGGGTTTCGCTATGGCGTAATACGTTTGTATTCCTATTATTTGTGACAGGAGGCGGAGGCGGAGGCGGAGGCGGAGACGGAGGCGGCGGCGGCGGCGGGAGCGGCGCGGGGCGGCGCGGTGCGCGGCGCCGAGCGGGACGCGCTGGCGGCTCTGCTGCGCCACGCGCTGGCCCGCGCCGCGCCCGCGCCCCTCTACCTGGCGCCGCTGCTGCGCGCGCTGGCTCCCGACCAGCCGCTCAACCTGCGCTGGCTGGCCGCGCAGGTGAGCTCGCCCGCACACGCACACACACACTCCCTGCACGAGCGGAGTTACACCTGTGTCTGGGCGGCAGGTGGTGCTGGACGAGAGCGAGGCGCTGCGGGAGAGCGCGGCCGAGCTGCGCGCGCCGCTGCTCGCCGTCGCCCTGTTCACGCCGCCGATATCCGCGCTGCACCTCGATATCGTGAGTCTCACTTTGCCTCAAGGTGGCCGCTTCCGTTTTGAAGAAGTGGATTTGCTTTACTTGAAAATAAGATATTTAAGATTAGCTAATATTTCCCATATTGTAATATCGGTTAACACTGAGCGGGTGGTGTACGCGCAGCTGGCGACGGTGGCGGCGTGGGACGAGGGGGGCGCCGGGGGCGCGGGGGGCGCGGGGGGCGCGGGGCTGAGCGCGCGCGGCGCGGCGGCGCTGGTGCGCGCGGCGGCGGAGCGCCCCGCCGAGCCGCTGGCGCGCGCGCTGGAGCGCCTGCTGCGCCTCTACTGCCGGGGCCTCGTGCTGCCCGAGCTTTGCTTCCAACCGTTTTTTGCGGGTACTGGACTGATATCGTTATTTCTTTCGTTCTGTGACTCGTTCTCCTGCTAAATTAGAATAATTATATTTTAAGAAACTAAATACTGTTTTCGTTAAAACTGTGTAATTGACTTAATGTATACTCGCATTACTTTTTCGTTTTGTATGCTATATAACTTACTTTATGCTTTACATTATGAAACGAAATATTAAAGAAACATGTCTCATAGGTTGCCTTAAAGTGACATAAATTCACCAGTTCCTTTTTCAATTATTTAATATCACTTGTCGTAAATTAATTTTAGTAGATAATCTAAATTTATTGTGGGAATCGAGTATGCTTTGGCACTAATTGGGCCAGCTCGCACCGGAGAAGTACCACACCCCCACAGAAATCCGGCGTGAAATAATGGCTTGCTATTGTGTCTCGTACGGTGAGTGGGTGAGCCGGAGGCCTATTTCCTTCTCCTAGCCCTTCCTAGTCCATTCTTTCTTTTCATTCATTAATCCTTTCCTTATCCCTTATCCCTTAAAAGCGGGCAGCGCATTCTCAGAGATCTGCGCCTCTGCGAATGTTCATGGGCGGTGGTGTCCCACTATGACATAAAAAAATCTAAATGAGTTTTGCCAGTGTGAAAATTTGTACATTCAACCAAGTTATGGTAGTGCTACGACAGAAAACTGTTATTTATCGAATAAATTAGCATGTGCCAATCTTTGAACTCGCTTACAATAGTAGTCTATATGTTTCATATTTTTGTGTATGAGAAGGCGGCGAGTCTCTTCGGGCAAACTGTTTGTCGGTGATGGCGCGCGTGGGGCGCTGCGGAATACGCGTGCGCGGGCTCGTGGGCGCGCTCCTAGCGGGGCTGCGCGGCGGCGGGGGGGCGCCGGCGGCGGGGGCGCGGGCCGGGGCGCCGGCGGAAGGGCAGGGCGCGGGGGCGTGGAGCGCGCGCGAGCTGCGGCTCGTGGGCGACACGCTGGGGCTCGCCCTCGCTGTCGAGCCGAGAAAGGAGCAGTACGCGTACGCTGACGAGTTGCGGCAGTTGTTAACGGCGCGTCGGCGCGACGTCGCCGCCTACCTTACGTTACTGAGGCACATCATGCTCGCTTATCCCAAAATATGCGATTTATCACACTTCCGGTAATTTATTTTCTATTTTTCAATTCAAGAAAAAAAGAATGTAGGTGTCCTCGGTTTATACTTGACTTTAATTAATTATTTGTCGTTTTAAATTTCAGAATTGTCACAGATCTGTCATCGAAAATAGTCGGCAGAGAGAAACACAAATGCATCGAAATCTTACACATGTTTGTGAAGTACGCTAACGATGAGAAGGATTCTAGCAGCAGCGAGCACATCGCGGACATGCTGGAGCTGGTGATGCCCGTCCTTCCATTCGACACAGACGACGTAGCATTTGAGTTGGTCATTATATTTTATATTATATATTTATGTTAGAATAGAATTCGATAGAATCCTCTTTCTTCATCTACTGTTTTATTTTGTTTTTTAATAAAACAGTGATTTTTTTCGGAATTAGCTCGAGACAGCCTTGCTCAATTCATCACCCCCCTCTTGAACGATTTTTGCATAAAAAAGCAACGCGTTGCAGTGCCGCGCGGGACTGGCGCACATGCGGGCGGCGCAGCGCGCCGGCGTGCGGGCCCGCGCCGCCGCCGCGCGCCGCGCGCCCGCGCTGCTGCTGCTGCTGGACGACTTGCGCGGTGAGTCTCTCCAGCCCCAAGTGGCGTTCGCGCGATTGATTCTTCTCCTTCTCGATTTTCTGCTCACCAGAGTTCTAATTTCTACTTTACTGCTCAGAACGGACGAGTTCGCGTGAATATTCTGAAAACGATGACGAAATATCGGAGCCGCCAGCAAAACGACGCGCGATTCAGTGCGCAGGGCGTGGGGCGGAGGCGCCGGGCGAGGGGCAGAGCGCGAGCCGGGGCGCGGGGCCGGGCGCAGCACCCGACGCCTGGCGGCTCGCGGGCGCGGCGCTGGCGCATGCGGACGAGGCGCTGGCTCGCGCCGCAGTCGCCGCGCTTGCGGCCGCCCTTCCCGTGGACCCGCCCGCCCGGTGAGTTTATTTATTTATATTTTTATTTATAATAAAGAATTTCCAACAAAGGATACAGATAATATTTTTGCAAAGCTTGCTAATTATGCATCGCTTTCTGTACCATTAATTACAGTTAATTACAACATTATAATTTAAAGTAAAGTGTGTTAAAATCATTAAAGAATTATTAATACAATTTGGTGTGTTACATTAATTAAACCAATGAAATTTAATTGTATAGTAAAAATTTTAAATTGATTACCGGCTACGGACTTCAGAATTAAAGATCTAAACTTAGCCAACGATTGACTAAGAATGTCTGTGTCTTCCGAGATAATTGTAAATTTAGTGTACTCGTGGGTAAATCTTACTGCGGGTGAGTTTTTATCCAAGTTTGTCCGAAAAGGCTACCGGATTGTCGAGGGAATCAAGACGGTACATTGATAGAAAATCTGTTAAGTAAAGAAGGACAATCGAAACCGTTATTTGGCACTTTGTATAAGAACAGAAGATCAGCTAAAGTGCGATGGGATTCAAGGGATGATGGATTAGGCACACTATATTAGAAAATTTCCGGTAAATCCTATCCTAACCTATCCTATCCTATCCGATCCTACTAATATTATAAATGCGAAAGTTTGTAAGGATTTGTGTGTGTTTGTTACTATTTCACGCAAAACTGCTGAACCGATTGCAATGAAATTTGGTACGTAGATATGATAGATAGATCCTGATATTCCTATGGGATACGGATTTACGCGGGTGAAACCGCAGCTAGTCATTAATAAAAATGTTGAAAAATAATGGACCTAGGGTTGACCCTTGAGGCACTCCTGAAGAAACCGATAAATACTCATACTGGGCCCCATCTAGAACTACCAACGATCTTCATCCATTCAAATAAGATGTGCAGCATAAATCATTGTAATGAACATTAGACTACACACAATATGACACAACTGCAACACACGACACTGCGACGTAACACAAGATAGCACAACACGAAACAAACCACACACTGCTCCAATGAGTCCGAGACCTAAAACCCGAGCGAACAAAGTGTAATGTACACGTATTAAAGGAAATGAGTATAAATGTGAGTAAGATATTGAATAGAAAAAAACTCCAAGTGTTTTTAATTTTTAGTTTTATAGCATTGAAATGCTTTATAAATGAGAAATTTTGAAAGAATAGAAAAAATTTGATCCTGCCTCGTGATCAAATTTTTTCTATTCTTTCAAAATTTCTCAATCTCCAAGTGATTAACTCTACTCTGTACCATCTACATTTTCAAACTATAAAGAAGAAAGACCGTATGTTAGTTCGTAAATTTTAAAACACTCGTATCTCCAAAGGAAAGTAGGCGTAATATCTAAT
>NC_052115.1:8783649-8792653 GCF_012273895.1 Zerene cesonia | reverse complement strand
CTCGAGACGAACTTCAGCTCTCTGAGACACGTCGAGAGGTTCTCTTTTACCGCCCAAACGATGTCGAGGGGCATTAATTCTACGGCACGAGAGAGAAACGTCACGATATCCTGAAATAATTTTACCCGTTCAAAGTATTAGAACGAAAAGTGTTTAATAGACTACAGGCCCATGTTGAAAAAGTTATGGGTCATTTGAACCACCAGGTGACCTATCTGGAACAATATAAGAGCATAAAATAATAAGATTTAGCACTATGCCGTCACTTGTAAACTGTCCAACTGAGTGCAGGTGAGAATTCGTAAGTACAGGTAGAGTGTACTCAACATTTTGGTCACATATTTTTGTGCGGCATTTTTACCACCGATAGATCCATTAAAAATAATAAGAAAACGCGCAGTGCCCTTAAAAAAATGGTGCGCCAGAAAGTCGGATTTTTATTATATTTTCCGACAATTACCGGGGTAAATTTGGTCATTTGATTTTGTACGGCATCTGTGTCATACTATTTCAATACTGCTTCTAATCCATTATTCCGCAACGTCGTACAAAAATCATGCGAAAAGGGGAAAAAATAGACGGTTGCAATCCCCTCTCTTTCCGTAGCCCAGGGGGTGATTTGAAAAAGTACGGCTTCGGTTTCAAAACATTATCTAACACTCAAAAGTATTATTAAAAGTAATGCCGTCAAAAAATTATTGTTCCTTGAATGTATATCAATAATCATCTTAATTTTATCGTATCCTTGATTTATAGAGCTGTAAAATTATTTGATCCTGTACGGGAACTTTTCTTTTAACATGATATTGTAAAGTACAATTGTTAGATAGTATTGCCGTTCAAAAGAAACCGTTCTAAAAAAATTATAGAGAAATGCAAAAACTGAAATTTCGCAAATTATTGCAAAAGTTTAAATATCATAGATTAATGAAATATAGCAGTTTTCTACATTTTATCCCTTGTTTTAAATTGTATTAACATAGATAAATTAGGAAAAAATGATGCCGTACATATTTATGCAGACCATAACTTTTAGAGTGATGAAAGTGAGTGACGCTACAATTTTAAGGGTACTTTATGGCCATCTGATACAGTACGGCATTAACATATTTTTTTGAAGAGAACAATTGATAATATGATAAAATCACAATGACGTCTAACTGAACTGAAACGGTGTGTATATTATGTCCAAGAATCGAAACTGTTAATCCCAGTATCAATAGTTTTATATACTTTTTGGTTTAATATATACTTGACAAACATTTTATCCGGTTATCAATAGAATCACCTGGCAAATTACAAATAAAACACTCACGTTCTTGCTCTTTTTCTTGAACATTTCTTTCACTTTCACTAGAGTTTTCATTCTCCACGAGGTCAGACATGATCGGAGTGCTCACAATACGTAAACAACAGCTGTTTTCAATCACCGCGTCGACTTCACTTCGGAAAGTGAACAGTACAAACATACTAATCGAACTATGTGTGAGCGTACGCCATCACCTTGTACGGCGTTGCGGATTAGATTGCGTAATGAATTAGAAGCAGTATTGAAATAGTATGACACAGATGCCGTACAAAATCAAATGACCATATTTACCCCGGTAATTGTCGGAAAATAAAATAAAAATCCGACTTTGTGGCGCACCATTTTTTTACGGCACTGCGCGTTTTCTTATTATTTTTAATGGATCTATCGGTGGTAAGAATGCCACACAAAAACATGTGACCAAAATATTGTCACTCTACCTGTACTATCTTTACATTTACATATTTATCTTGAATTCTCACCTGCACTCAGTTGGACAGCTTACAAGTGACGGCATAGTACTGAATCATATTATTTTATACTCTTATATCGTTTTAGATAGGTCACCTGGTGGTTCAAATGACCCATAACTGTTTCAACATGGGCCTGTAGTCTATAAGGCTTTATAACAAAATTATTTTTAAGCAAAACAGAAAATATAAAAATGTCCGTAAATACGTTCCGTTCCATAAAGTATCGTATTTAGACATAGTATTGGACATAGTTTAATAATTTTGACCGAGGACGCAATGATTTTAATTTGAATTTAGTTTCCTATGTGAATGCACTGAATCTAAATTAACATTTTCTAGTAGAGGCATTTTCTTGTTAGACTTGTCTTTACCACAAATAGTGCATTATTAATGTGAAAGTCAGTTAAATCTTTTTGGAAAATTCATCCTGGAAACATCACTACATTTTTAAATTAATAATTATTATTAATAATTCAGTGCTTTTATAAAAATAGTTCGACCAGTTTTTGGGAATGATGCCATTCGTATTTTCTTCCTTGACAGATCGTTGGAAGCATTCTATTTATTTATTCATTTAATTACATATTCTATATGAAATTTATTAAAATTATAATATTCTGCGAGATAGAATGTTTAGCATTCCACAAAATGAGATTAAAAAAAGACACCTACCTCGAATTTGAATTCGAGCAACGGCTCGGCGTTCTGGGCGATAAAAACGAACGCTTCGTTCAATAGACAGCAGTCGTGGAACGCCTCCGCGTCGAAATCCGAAATCTTCTTCAATATGGCGAAGTCATTTTTTACGCAAGCTTTGCGGCTCAGATCCGAAGTCTCAAAAGCGTATTTGAGTTCGTTGACGGCGCCCAATACGTGGACCGGTTCGCTCTCGTCGTCGATCGCTTCAAAAATGACATCCACAACATAAGAGGGCTCGTCGAGAGCTCGCCCGGCGGCCCCGGCGAGGCGCAGAGCCGCCCCGTACAGAGGGCGCGGCGCCCGCACGCTCGGCGGCCGCGGCAGGCGGAGCAGCGCCCCCAGCGCGCCCCGCACGAGCGCGGTCCGCAGCTGCGGCGCGAACAGCGGCGCCCTGTCGGCCAGCAGCGCCGCGGCGGCGCCCAGCGCGCGCGGGCCGGCGCGCGGCGCGGCGCGCGCGGCGCCCGCCAGGTGGCGCTGGCACGCCTCGCTGTCCTCCCGAGCCGCTTCGAGCAGCGCCTCCAGCGGCTCCAGGCCCCCGTGCGCGTCGGCGGCTGGACGTGGCGAATTTCATTTTAAAGATGTTATATATATAAGTAAAGGAAATTATACTTTAAGCATTGAGACGACTATTGTAGTTGGAAATTCGATATGAACGATTTGTGTTCACTCTGCGTCATTTAAGTACCGTCAGTTCAGACAAAATATTATTCAGAAAAGCCTGCACCTATTGCATACCGCGCCACGACACGCGATGTGGACTTATATGATTGAGCCATTCAACAAATATAACAGGAAACAAAAAAGGATTTAATATGTTTTCTTATCGATAGTTTTTTTGTGGGGCGTCGATTGCATTGTCGATACTGTAGTATAAGTATAAAATAAAATTTAAAAATTTTTTTCTTTATCTTATTTACTTTTTTACGTTCCGAGGGGGGAGGGGTAACAGTCAATCTAAGTATTTATTGACAAACGCGAACGAAGTCACGGGTACAGCTTACATTAAAGTTACTGAAGTAACTAGTAATACAATTTCTGGAGTATAAACGCTGTCTGGCTCGGGGGCATCGTGCGCCCGCTGCACCGACACTTGTTATATCTCCTAACATTTTGATATCTACGATTTGATCGTATGCCATTTATTTTTACGTTAATTGGCACGCTTAAAACTAAGCGAAACATGATAAATAGCTATAATTATTGACATATTGTTGTACAACGCTTTTAGAAAATAATTAGTAGTAAATTGAAATGCCATTTTTTGGAATAGATCATGTACTCACGTGCGGGGTGAGCGCGCAGGGCGCGGGCGAGCGCGGCGGCGGCGCGCGGGCGCCGCGCCAGCGCGCGCAGCAGCGGCCGCAGCGCCGCCCGCGTCTCGCTGTTGCTGCACCGCGCTATGAACTGCGGACCCGCCACGTGGGCATGCGTTTACATTTACACGCTTAGTCGTGCTGCTTTATTGTAAAAAGCGATCAAATATTACGATTATACTATAACGATACCGAAGTTCGGATTATACTACAAAAAAACGTTATCCATATTTCATTGACTAATAGACTTATTGACGCATTGAATGCTTGAAGGGCGTTGATCGAAAGTGAACCGAAGCTGTAAATAACGTAAGTGAAAATTGAATAGGCCATACGTGCAATATGTCGGCGAGGCAGTCCCGGTGCAGGTGCGGCGCCAGGTCGGCGAGCGGCGCCGCGCGCGCCAGCCAGCCCAGCAGGCTGGCCGGCAGCGCTGGCAGCGCCGCGCCCGCCGCGCCCGCCGCCACTGCACAAGCGACATTACTTCGTTACCGGCAACATACAAATGATGCAAACTCATTTACGCCATCGATGCTAACACGAACAAGAGACTAGACTGGGCGAAATATTCTATGAAATGAATTTAAGTAATCTTATTGAACAACAACAAAATGTAACGGCGTTCACCTCTGGTCCGCAGCCAGTCTGCGAGCGCGGCGCGCACCTCCGCGCCCCCCGCGCCCCCCGCGCCCCCCGCGCCCCACACGCACAGCGCCACGGCACGCGACATGTCCAACTATTAGAACAAAAACACAGGGAGAGTAAAGGGAATTATTTTACTTGTTATAAATTGACTAAATATATTTTAACTGAAAGCGACCCGCGGTTTCACCCGTGCAAGTTTGTATCCCGTAGGAATATCGGGATAAAAATTTGCCGATGTGTTATTCTAGTTGTCCAGCTATCTACGAACTAAAGTTCATTGCAATCGGTTTAGTGGATTTTGTGTGAGAGTAACAAACATCCATACTAACATCCATACAAACATCCATACATACATCCATTCATACATACATCCTTCCATAATTACTTAAAAACTTTCGCGTTTATAATATTTAGTATTTCAATGTTCTTAATGATGCTTCTTTTTTTTTATTTTTTGTTATCAGTTAGATGACAGAGGTCCATTAACATTTGTAAATCATATGTAAATTAACGCTAGCAACCGCTATTATGCAGTAACGGGGTAGGTACCTCACGCGTAAATACGATTATGAGCCGCTCCAAAAGAACCGGCGACAGCTTACCTTTAGGCCGTTGCGCGTGACCGTCAGCAGCGGCGACAGCCGCGCGTAGCGCACGCCTTCTTCGTCGCCAGACGCGCAGGCGTCGCAACTGTCGCAACTGTCGCAACTGTCGCAACTGTCGCAACTGTCGCAACTCTCGCAGCGGTCGCCGAAACCAATATCGTTTTCCTCGATTAATGCGCTGTACCTTCCTACCGATTTATTCCACTAACATATCATTCCACGAATTAAACAAATTAATTACTTAGATAAGACTACGATTTTAAATTTAACCCCCATATTGATTATGTATGTTCTACTACACATAATTTGAAAAAAAAAACTAATCATAACAAAATTTTTTTAACAGCAGCTGGTGCCTGCGACTTCATTTGCGTGAACTTTGAACCGGAACAACCGGAAAATCTCATTATTGTTAATTTCAAATAAGATATTGCGGTACTCTTTAATGTGTATTCTTTGAAAGTTAGGTCCATTTTAAACGAAATCCCGCAGTAGAATCCAAGAGTACACATATTGCAAATAACGTTTTAAATAAATATCTTGATAAACTATTTTTAGGCGGTTTTCCTTTAGCAGTTTTATTAATATATAAAGACGAATATTTCTGATACGTACCCGAAATAGTTCCCGAGATTAGCGCGTACAAACAATTTTTTTTCTTGGTTCTTGCATTGACACTTTTTTAAAACCCCCTTTTATTTTATTTATATATTTAATGTACAGCCAGCTTTTTTATTGTTTTATTATATGTAATAGAAATTATTATAATATCCAACGACTAGCATGCAGTATACAAAAGAATAAACAGTGTAACAGTAAGTCAGAGTATTTCAGACCTATGAACAGCAGCAGGTCCCTGCGCAGGGCGCGCTCCGCCCGCGCCGCACCGCGCCCCGCCCCGCGCCCCTCCCCGCGCCCCGCCCCGCGCCCCTCCCCGCGCCCCGCTCCGCGCCCCGCCCCGCCGCGCGCGCGCCGCCGCGCCGCCCGCACCACCTGCGCGGCGCACACCGTTACCGTTACAAAATCGGAGCCTTCCCATATGGTGCACCGAAAAGTACTTTAACGAGAGATTAACATACCTCCATCGTTCACTTAATTTATTGCAGAAACGGGCGATACATTTATATATGCCATAAAATGAAGAGATTCTTCGATAATTTAAACCTGTCACCTGCCGCAACAGCTTCTCGTCCACGTCGGCGGACCGGCGCGTCACCGCCTTCACCGTCTCCAGACAGGCGCTCAACAGCGACGCTCCCGCTCGCTCGTCGCTCAGTATTATCTGGTCGTTTAACATTTATAATGAAAAATTGTCGAGTGAAGTCATTAATTAGTAGTAAATCCAATGGTGGCGAAAGCGGACGACTGACCTGCGCGGCGCGCAGCGCGTGGGCGGCGAGCGCGGCGCGCGGCGCGGCGCCGGCGCCGCACAGCGCCTCGCAGCAGCGCCACTGCACCGCCGCGTCGCGCAGCGCCTCGATGCGCACGCTCTGCGTGACAAACCGACCGTGAGCCGCTCACGAGATACAGGAGCGGTTAATAAAGACGTTTATTATAGAACATTTCCATTAAAAAAGCCTAACTTTAGGAACTTAAATATGCAATATGCTGTAATTAGGCCTGCCACTCTCACTGTGATTACGTCGATTTTCCGTGGGTGAATTATGCCTTATTGACGGTGGAGGTGTTAGTGCTCAAACTATTACCGTATGATTATGTAATAAAATATATCAATACAATAATTTTTCAGTCAAAAAATAATATTAAACATTATTTATCAATGCACATAAAATCGTTACCACATTACTACATAGTAATTAAAAATTAATTCAGCGGTGGCTCAGTGGTAAGGTACAAAAAATAAATTGATTTTTTAATTTATCTGCACACGATCCACATCATGACTCTTCGAACATCTGAAGTGTATATTTTGTGAGATACAAGAACAGTCGTTGGTGCAGAAGAAATATGCGAGTTGTTTTCGGAATATTTTCAGTCAGTCTATGAATTACTGCCATCTCCCATAACATCTCAATCACAAAATAACTCATCGTATTATCAGATTGTTTTAATTCAATCAGTTATATGTGCGTGTGGTGAATGCGAGGTACAGGCGGCTTTGAAACAGCTTGACCCAAATAAAGGATACGGATAAATAGACGGCATACCGAACGTTTTTCTGAAAAACTGTGCGAATAGTTTGTCTGGACCTTTGTGCGAATTATACAACAAATCTTCAAAAGATGGCATTTTTCCATTGCACTGGAAAAGGGCGCGGTTGGCGCCAATACTCAAAAATGGCGATAAAAACGTATCGAATTACCGGCCCGTTTCTATTCTTCCGGCACCTGGCAAAGTTTTAGAATCGCTGGTTCAACAGAAAATTGTATGTTAAACATAAACTGCACCCAGAGTAAAATGATTTTTATATAAGAAATCTATTACCACAATTTTAGTTAGTTTTATTGAGGTTGTTGCCAGTGCGATTGATGATATTGATGACGATGACTAAAATCCGTGTAAATACGTGGACTTCCACGTGTTTATACGGAATTTAATAAAGCGTTCGATTTAATCGATCATATTTTATTACTACAAAAGTATTATGACCTGGCTTTTTATGTGGGTCCTTGAATCGGTGGTGCGAATCATACCGTAAACGAACTCAACTAGTCAAAATTCGCGGATACACATCACGAGCAAATGTGATGCCTACGGGCGTGCCTTAGGGATCCCATCTGGATCCCCTTTTTATCCTATTTGTAAACCATCTTGCCAATAGTCTAAATGTAAAATGTACGCAGACGATTTAAAATTGTATATGAGAATTCAATGCGAAGGCGATAAAAATATTCTACAAAAAGAAAATGACCATGTCGAAAATTGGTGTTCTTGGAATAGAATGATATTAAATGAAAAAAGATGTTATTGTATTAATTTTACAAAAAAGAAGACCATCGTCCTCTAGCGAATCTTTTAAAACGTAGCCATCTTGAAGAAGTACACAGTATTAGAGATTTAGGAGTCATAGTAGACAGTTCACTCAGTCTTACAGATCATATGAATCTAATAATAAGTAAATCTTCCAGTCTTTCCGGTTTCATTTCTAGGCAGATAAAATCTTTTAAAGATCCATTCGTTGTGATTCCCATTTACAGCTGCATTGTCAATAGCGTTTTAGAGTACAATAGTTGCGTTTGGTCTCCAAGCTATGTTGTACATTCAAATAGATTGGAAAGAATTCAGAAACAATTTTTATATAAATTGTCTTACATTAACACAAATTGCAAAACGTTGGTGTCGTTGGAACAAAGATTGTCTTTTTACAAAATGAGACCTTTGAGTATTCGTCGTAAGGGTCTTGATGTATTATTTCTGTTCACTGATACTTGGTTTTGTGGACTGTCCTGAACTCATTCAACAAGAAGTTCCACGTCTTAGTGGCAAAAAGGAAGTGCTTTAAATTATCATGTTGTCGGACAAATGTCGGTCGAAATTCTCCTTTGCACAGATCCTGTTCATGCTTTAACAAGTTACAATATAATGGGTTTAACTTTTATATTTTCTCAGGTTCTCTAATCTCGGCTAGAACTAAAATTTACTCTGCGTTGCTCGAAGATTTGAGTGTTATCTAATTGAAATTAATTTAAAACTGAAAATTTATTATCTTTAGTATAAGTAGTTACACTATGCATGATGTTCACTAATATAGGAATTCACATCGCAATGTAATACGGCTTAGATTTATTTGTGTCAAAGCCAATTTGTGAACCGAATAAATAAATAAAGAGAAATAAGAAAACAAGTGAGATTAATGGTGTGGCGGTTTTGTTGACGCTTTTGAATTTCAAGAAGATACGAATTCACCTACGATACGAATTTACCTACACTCCTCTCTCAACACTATCTCCTTCCCGGCTTTCACCTGATCCGTAATGATCGTATTTGCAAAGGTGGGGG
>NC_052115.1:8771216-8782649 GCF_012273895.1 Zerene cesonia | reverse complement strand
TCACTACTTAAACCTAGCATTCAACTCGGATCAGTAAGTATAATTTTATTTATTTGTGATTTTCTCTATTATCTTTTTTTTTTTATGTTTTCATTAAAATATGTTTTCTAGTATTCTATATGTAAATATACCCTGTATGTGTGTATGTGTGTATCTATGTATATTTATTTATTTATTATTATTTTTATTTTTTTTGCAAGTATCATTTAATATAGTATTATTATTTATTGTAAGTATCATTTAAAGGTATATTTATATGTATATGTGATATGTATTCTAAGTTAAAATATTTATGTACTTAATACCCTACCTCCTGCTTTTTACTATTTCCATACACAGTGGGTTGCCTGGAAGAGATCACTCTTTAGTGATAAGGTCGCCTTCTGTGCTGGTCTAGTTTTAAGTTTTTATTTTTAAGGTTTATTTGTATACCAGTACAATAAAGAGTTAAATAAATAAATAAATAAATAAATTCAGCTTACCTTTAAATAAGAATAATCTTCGTTTATACCTTCCTTCATCACTATAAAAAAACTAAAAGATACAAAAAATAGTCGGGCCTGCACTCACTTGCAGGTAGCGCTCCCAGGGGCGGTCGAGCGGGTGCGGCGGCGCCAGCGCGGCGGCGAGCAGCGCGGCCGGCAGCGCGGCGCCCGCCCGCTCCGCCGCGTCGCTCAGCGCGCCCGCCAGCCGCGCCGCCGCGTCCCCCGCCGCGCCCCCGGCGCCCCCGGCGCCCGCCGCACCCCCCGCGCCCCCCGCCGCCGCGCCCAGCACGCCGCGCGCCGTCTCCGCCAGCGGCAGGATCTCCTCGCACTCGCACTCGCCTTGCTGCCGATACACTCACACCTTCAGTATGATGGCTTGCAATTGTATTAAAATAGACAGCTACTAGGATATTATATCTTGTCACTGTGTTAAATCAAAGCTATGAAGGTTCAAAAGTGCCTCTATAAGAAGTCTCATTAGAGCAACAAATTTTAAGTTTGAGTTTATAAAGCGAACATAAGGTTATGCATATATTTCTAAAGCGCATGCGTTCGGTAAAGTTAAGTTCTTTGACACGTCACCCGCAGAGACGTGCGGCAAGTCGCGCGATGCGTGCGCAGCGCCAGCAGCACGCAGTCGGCGAAGCGGTCGAGCAGGCGGGCGCGGCGGCGGGCCGCGCGGGGCGGCGGGGGCAGCGGCGGCCACTCGGGCGCCGCGTCCTCGCGCTCGGGCGCCGCGTCCAGCAGGTGGCGCCACACGGCCAGGCACCCGCCTACGCTCTGCGCTCGACAGCTCTCGCCAACTAGCATGCTGACGGCGGCCTGAAAAAAGAGCATAAAATTCAAATTTCTTTATTTTTCGTTGTCGTTTTTTGCTCAACGCCCTAAAAGCGTCCCCGCTGTTCGATTTTTGTCAGGTCAGTTAGTAATATCTTATTTTAAATTTGGTAACCAACTGGTTTGGTCAATTGTAACGTGCTCAATAAAATTCAGAATGTAACAATACCCTAGCAAGGTGCAGTGGCGCAGCGAGAATGGCGCGGGCGAGCAGGCGCGCCCCCGTGTCCCCCTCCCGCGCCCCCGTGTCCCCCTCCCGCGCCCTCGTGTCATCTTCCTGCACCCCCGCCAGCGCCGCGCGCAACAGCTCCTCGCTGCCGAACACCCCGTTTTCGATGCACCATGCTATCTATTTGCATAAAAAATATCAATTTCTACCATATGATTGAGTAATTTACACACCTTAGATGTCGCGACAAGATGTATGAAAAACAAACGCGCTTCAATAACCACACAATAGTAGCGCGTATCTATGAACGCGTACTCATCATAATGAGGTAATGCGGTAAGGGTCGATAAATAATTTAAGAAAATTATTACGTTTGCGTTAAAATAACTGGGTAAAAATAAAAAGAAGAGACTACGAGTCATACATACGAGTAACATATCTCGGTGATTGGCGCGTCCGTCCCGCAGGCGCCTCTCCAGCGCGGGCACGTGCACGTGGTCGAGCGGCTCGAGCGCGCCGCACAGCGCGGCCGCCCGCAGCGCCGTCACCCGCGCCGCGCCTTCGCCGCCCGATATGTGCGGCAACAGCTCCCTTTCCATTATTTCCTAAAACGCATATCGACGATCGAAGGAATACAGCGCTACAATATAAAAATCCATCGAATATCAAAGGAGATGGGGAAGCACACCTGCAGCTGGCGAGAGTCGAGCGTGTGCGGGAGCTGCGCGTAGAGCTGCAGCAGCGCGCGGCGCGCGGGCGCGGCGGCGGCGCGGCCCCACAGCGCGGCGCGGAGCTGCGCGCGCGGCGCCAGCTGCTCGCGGAACAGCGCCGCGTGCGCGCACAGCACGCGCGTGGCCGCTGCCATGCACGCAATACAATTAAACAAACTTGCAACTTGCCACAGATTAACATATTGGGTGATCGCCTACCTATATGTTGTATATGATAATACAACATACAGGTAGGCGATCACCTATGGCAGTGTGTGAACTCAAATTTCGGGCACTCCTTTAAAAACTTAAAAGTAAACAAAATCATTTCTCAATAATTTCTAAATAATTATGTATTGCCGTAAGTATTATATATATCGTGTTACGTTTTAAATGTTGCGTGTTATGCGTTTCCTCTGATATATGAAGTGTTGCGTGTTACCGTACTTGAGAATCCTTACACTTGTTTACTAATGTAAATAATAGACAGTGAAGATGATTGTTTTTGCGCGGATTGACTACATACCTATTTATTAATTCTTATACTGTTTTACCTATTATAATACGCCACATAGCAGACGTTACTTAAGACGAAACGGCCGGTACCCCCGCAATCATGTGCACAACTAAAAGAACCGGCGTTCGCTTCCATGTAAAATAAAATTGAACCGTAAACAGCTAGAAAAATACAAGACAAATTTAGTAAAAATTGGGGTTTTTCGTTTTGGTGGGAATGTGAAACCTTGCTCGCAGCGCGGCAGCAGCGCGGCGCGCGCCACGTGCTCGGCGAAGAGCGCCAGCTCGGCGCACGGCAGGTCGGCGCCGAAGTGGCGCAGCAGCCCGCCCGCGCCCGCCGCCGCCGCGCCCCGCGCCGCGCCCTGCCGGCACACACACCTTGCCAGTCGCTCGCCTCTAGTCTCGCCCATTCCAATGTCGAATATACAGGGAGACGCTGACGCCTGACGCCTGACTTATTCGATTAAAAATGCCGCTCAGCAATCAATTATTTAAGGGTACCCAAAGTGTAAAACGGGTCTCTGTTATATACTGAAACCGCCGTTTGCCTGTTTATCACGAGGCTGTATCAAATGAACTGTGATTCTGGACAGTTAACATTTTCACAAAGAAAAAAATCTAAATTAAGCAAAGGTCGGAAAAATTCATAAATAGGATGGGTTGGGTTGTTGGGACCTTGAGCGTAAACCCTTCGTGTCGTGAGTCCGATTCGCACTTAACCATTTCTTTTACTGGTGGCTATAAACATTGAACAAGCAAGGTACAAATTGGAGATTCGCCACATTCTATTTATTTATCCGACCGAGCTAAACTATTTAAAAACTTTACAACATAAATACACTTACAGTAAGTTTATTCGAATCGAGCATATTAAGAAAAATACGCCAAACTTTAGGCACATCATCTGACACTAAATAGGGATGGTATTCACATATGGCACCTGTAAAATATTTCATTATAAGTTCACAAAAATAACTCAATGATAACATAAAAATTATTCAGCAAATTTTTAAATAGGCAAATGACTTGGAATGAGAAGTGAGCCAATTGAATTGGCATACACACTCATGAATGACTTATGCCAACTGATATAGTATTTACCAACTAGCAGGGCAAGAGGTGCTCTACACACAGAGCTCTCCTCGAGGGCAGCCAGGTGTCGTGCAAAATTTAGACCAGCAGCGGAACTGTATTTGCAGATACTTGTGAGACAGGTCAGGGCATGCTGGCGAGCTATTGCGTCATACGGTAGGGAGCACACCTGGAGATAACGATTTATACCTATATCATATAATTCTAAACACGTTAAAATTGTACATCATCATTCAATAGGAAATAATTTGTAAACCTGAACAATATGATGGTAGTAGTCATGTGGGATGCTGTGGTTCTGAACCAGGTAGCTCAAAAGCTTCAGAGCTTCTATAACACACTTGGCCCATCCTTCCTCATTGCGCTTTCTTGACATTACATCCAGTAAATACACTGGCTGATGGAGTAAAGTTGATACCATCCATTCTGTACAAAATAAATATCTACGTGAATATTTTGCTTCCCTTTTCTTCCTCAATAATATTTATAGAAGACTGATAGGCTAGACTAGTATGTGGTAGTCGAGCACGCTTCAGCACGAATTGGGCCAGCTCGCACCAGGGAAGTACCACACCCCCACAGAAGACCGGCGTGAAATAGCATTCTGCTGTGTTTCGTTCGGTGAGTGGGGGAACCGGAGGCCCATATCCTTTTCCTTACCCTTCCCAGTCCTTTCCATAATTCCTATAGCCAATCCTTTCTTAATCCCTTCCCAAAAAGTCGGTAATCTATTTGTAGAGGTGTAAGGTCTGCAATAGACCTTATGCCTCTCCAAATGTTCATGAGTGGTGGTAGAGCTTTCCATTAGGCGTCCCACCAGCTCCATTGCCGACTGTATCATAAAAAAAAAACAAGAAAAATAGGCACGCATACATTATTGTTCATGCATATCCAATTGGTTTACAGCTTATCATTTATTTTCACTTAAATGTTAATAGATATTCTTCCAAAGTAAATCTATTGAAAAGGATATGACTGAAACTCAAAGCAGTTTCTTCAGAGTAAAGCCACCAAAAAACTCTGTTGTTGCTCTCAGAAAATGACATCAAATATTAATTTGACAATTTTTTTTTATTTATACAGATATTATGCTAGAGAACTGTTCAGTGGTTATCGACCGACAATTATTCATTCTGCATTTTGATGATTCAAAAGAGTTTCTGAGAATCTTGTTGAATAAATAAATGTTGAAGTCTGAGTATTCACTGTTCTTTTATGATATGATACATATTCCCAATGGGACTCTATAAGGGTTCAGGCCACAAACCACCACGCTGGTCAAGCGCGGGTGTGCAGATGTCACATGTCGTTATACTTTTAAGTCTTGGACATGTGGTTTCCTCACATTTTCCTTCACAGCGAAGGTTTTGGAAAATTCCTGTCCCTTCCCTGTCCATTCCTTTTTTCCAGTCGTCAATCTTTTCCCTTTTAAAAGTGGGTAGCGCATTCAGGTTATGGGCGGTGGTGCTTGTTTACCATCAGGCGAACTATAAGCTCAGTTGTAATGTTTATGGCATAAAAACCAATGTATTCATGATTGTACCTGTACCGCGAACCCTGTAACTTCTATACAAGTATTTACTACATGACCAATATATAAATTGGACTAAAACGTGTTATAATAAATTAAATCTCTATGAAGCAAGAATAATTACTGTACCGATTTCAAAATCAGCCAAATCTTCAGCAAGTACTAAAGATGCATCGGACAGAACTTTTGAAAAATTGTCACTATCGTCATAGCTCTCATAATTTTCGATCAACTCTTCCCACACATCCATATTTTTCTTGTTTCTTAAATGTAGTATATACAAGAAATGTTATGAATCAAAAAACCAGACCGTTTAGTTTGAACGCGGTTTGAGTGAGTGAGTTTAATAAATGTCAAAATCAGCTGTTCAAACTTCAAAATGTACTATCCATATGAACAGCCATTGACATAGATTATACAGACACTTTTTTATTTATTTTTTTACTCTTCAACAAAAATTGTACAGGAAATTAAGTACATATAAGTATGTACAATTTGTTGGGTGGCCTTATCACTCAGAAGTGATATCTTCTAAGGCAACCCGGGCAAAAGGTAACAAGCATTAATAGAGTACTGGCGGGTCGAGAAACAAAATCGCATTATAACGTACAACGTACAACATATACATAATATAATACATTCATATACACATACACAAATACATAACACAAATATGTACAACATTATCATATATACATATAAATCAAATTAAATATTAATTTCAAACATATAAAGGAGACTTAGGATTCGAATATAATAAAATAAATACCAACTAAATACATACACATACACAAATTACTGAGCCAATCTAGGAAGGGAAAGGAAGTGTTGACGTACTAGATTCTTAAACTGCGAGGCATTCTGAGCTTGTCGGACTGTTAGTGGCAGAGAATTCCATAAATTTAAAGTAGTTGCTGCAAAGGACCGGGTATAGAAATTAGTACGTCGGTTCGAAACTCGCAGGATAAGCCTATTTTCAGAGCGAAGAGAATAGTTTTTACTGTGCAAGAATGAAAAATTGGACTTTAGGTAAGTGGGAGTCGAAGGATCAAAAAGGATACGGAACAGTAAATGCAAACAGTGTAGATCCCGGCGAAGACAGATTAGAAGCCACTTGAGCTTTTTTCTATAGTAGGAAACATGGTCATATTTCCGTAGGCCGAAAATAAACCTTATACGGAAATTTTGGAGATGCTCAAGTCAAAGTCAAGGTCAGGAAGGCATGCATCAGCGTAATCAGCGTAATAGGAAGGAGAAGGGACTGTACTAACGTAATTTTAGTAGGAATGGGCAAAAAGTTGCGAAGCCGCCGCAGCGCAGAGGAGGCAGCATAAATCCTTCGGCTAATTTCCTGGACATGAGGTGACCAGGATAAAGCTTGATCAAACAATACACCTAAATTTTTGACTACCTTTTTATAAGGCAAAATAACACCACCGATCTTGATGCTTGGTAAAATACCCCAGTCGATTTCCGAAATTAGATAAGGACTACCGATTATTATTTGGTTTTTGTCGGATTTACTAATAGGCTGAAATCGTTACACCAACTAATTATGGCAGCTAATTGGGCATTAGAAAATTGTATTGCCTTAGGTAAGTCAACAAGCGTGGACTGGGTATATATCTGTTAATCGTCAGCATACATATGGTACAGAGACGTCAACCGGGAACATAAGGAATTAATGAAGATGGAGAAGAGGAGAGGAGAGAGAACGCCGCCCTGTGGAACACCGTTAAAGACAGCACACCATGGTGAATGTTTGTATCCCACCACAATACGCCACCTCCGGCCATGCAAGTAGGTATGGAACCAGTCAATCACCGAAGGAGAGAAGTCAATCACACGCAACAGACCCAGTAGTATATCGAAGTCAACAGTTGTGAAAGCGTTGTTGATATCTAAAAGAGAAATTTCTGTGAGCTGTTTATAATATGACCACAGAGTAAGAACTAGTCAGTACAATATGACACCGTTGCGCAGCATGTAAATAGCAAAGACGATATACTACGTTCACAGACTTGGCAAACCTCGACAAGGTCCCACAAATTCAAACGTGTGGATGAATTAAATGTTTGGTTGACTTGCCTTGGCTTGTAAGTGCTTGTCGCCGATCCAACCACGTTTGCGAAACATCCACATGTTTGTGTCCCTTTAATAAAATGTTAACTAAAATAAGTGAAAAAAGATGATTGAACAGCGATATTTTACGGTTTATAGAAGTTTACCAAAGTGAACCCCGTATTTGGAACCCTAAATATAAAAAAAAGTGATTGCTCCACGGTTGGCTCAATGAAATTTAAAAAAATTCTGTGAAAGATTTACATGAATTCTTAAAAAAATCCACCGTCGCTAATTGTTCCTTGACTACCCATATCTACGAAAATTTATTTATAATTGCTATCAACTAATGCCATAAGAACTATGCTGATAGTTTTTTTATAGTTGCAATATTCAGTTTCATTTTATCAATTTTATCATCTACCGTTCTTTCTCGAATTTTACGATTAATTTTCGCTATTGCTTCTTTTTATAACAAAAATAGGTTAATTCAAAAATTACAGCCGACAAAAGCGCAACGTCCGTTATGCTTGCCCCTTCAGAACATACAAACTCTTTCGCAAGCATGTGAATCATAGATTATATACACTTATATACTGGTAGTGTGAATGGTGAAGTTGTTTTCCCCAAGTCAAGCCAAACGTTTGCGTAGGTTTGAAGCTTGCGACAATCGGCAAGTCTGTGGATGCCGCATTAGACTATTGATTAGATATATAGATAGACTTAAGATTGCAATTTCCTTATAGCGGAAGCTTCCGATAACAGGCCTCCTATTGGTAGTATTTATTTTTTCTGACATTTTGTTATCCCAACGAAATTGTAGAAATGGTAGAAAAATTTATACTTTTTTTATGATTTACTAAAACGAATGACTCACAACCTTTGAAACATAATCTTCCTTTGAGGCATAATCCCTGCAACCAATAGGAAAGACGTTGCATTTTGAAAATGATTTACATCTATATTTGTGTGTATGTATATATTATTACATGTGTACTTTTATATACTCTTTATGCTCTTCCCTACTCCTATCCTCTACTTTAACTTCTCTCAGTGCAACCGGTTGTCTGGAAGAAATCGCTATTTAGCGATAAGATCCGCCATTTGTAATAAAGTCCCCTAGGATAAGTCTCAATGTGTAATTTTTCCAGAGCAATAAAGTATAATAAATAAATAAATAAAAATAAATGATTCATTGCGTAATCGCAGAGTGTCGGTACTAAGTCGGTAAGCATAGTAATATTAAACTACTCTTTGGTCAGTAGTATCAATTCAATACATAAAAGGTATTTAATTAATGATAGATAATAAATGTGCGCGCGTGTATTAGGTCTCACTGACAGCTGATGGTTGGCTCGTGGATCGTATCCAATCATACGTAAAGTCATAAAAAGCGTCATACTACACTTTCTTACAATGAAAGAAATTTTGCAATCTACGCGAGAATATTCAAATCTATTTTCCCCAACTCAGTGAACATCTATCAAGACGCGCACAAAAAAAAGAAATATTCAAATATAAATAATGTACTCTACATTGTAATTTCTTGTACTCTACATTATTTTTGGCAAGGTGAAACTAGTATATGGCAACAATGACACTTGGCGGCAGTGTTCCCAACTTAGGGGTTTTCCCCCCAAATTTAGGGAGTAAATTAGTGGAATGGGATTTTTTTTAGGGTTTTATATGTTTAGGGGTATTTTTAGGGTTTTTCTGAATACATAATATTCTGAATATAATAGAACTATCCAATGCAATAATCAATTAAATTTATTCCTAGTGCAATTATTATTTCTAGTGCAATTATATTCTGCAATATACCTACTCTGCAATATTTACCTACTCTGTGGGTAAATGAAATTAAAAGGTAAAAGGTAAAAGAATATTACTTATTATATTATTTTGATTGAATATTATTTTTTAGGGTATTTCGAAATAATTGACGCAGTTTTAGGGGGTTTTGACTTAGAGTTAGGGGTAAATATTTCTGAGAGTTGGTAACACTGCTTGGCGGCCATTGTTTTTTGTTCGTGACTCATTTTCACTTCATTCGTGATTCGACAAACGACTTCGCTGCATTGCGCTTGGTGCAGCTGATTTTTATTTAAGACGGGCGTCGTCACAGTTCTTTTTGTGACTGTTTTTGAACGTTAGCGTTTCCTTGTTTGAAGTACTGTGCTTCCACAATCATGGCTCGGACTGGAATAATTTTGTCTTTAGCGTGTCTATTTTTAGCAGGCCTGGTTCCATCAGAAGCACAAAGTAAGTACATTTATCATTCTTAATTCCACCCAACTGGTTGGCCTCGTTTAAATTAATGTTTAGCTCATTGGTGAATGATATTTTGAGGAAATAACTTGCATGCGCTTTGTGCTGCGGATCGATACAGAAAGGTTCATCATTACTTATTGGATGATGTCATATTGGTGTCACTTCAATTATTGCATCCTCCATTTACTGTAGTTGCCCATTTTTATGGCTTCCTATTTCCAATTTTACTTCAAAGGAGATATGACGATCTACTAATTTACTTGTTTTATTTATGTAAGGGTTGTAATCACAATGCCTATAATTAGAGTTTTAGATAATCTCTTTTGAAGGTTTAGGTTTTGTGTCTTCAATTAAAAATTAAGTTTACGAATAATCATTATAGTTGCAAAACAAGAAATGATCATTATGTGTGCATATTAATCCATTTGCAATTTAAAATTAAATTTCACCAAAGCAATGATATTGATCATCTTTGGTAATAATTTTATTCAACTGAGGTCCCAAAAATGAATGTGATTCTCTCTATCAATACACTGTTCAAGCATTGTTTTTGCCTTAATATTTGATATCTTCTTGGGAATTCCACCAATTGGCTTGATTTATTTTTTTGTTTGATAGAGACTTGTTGTCATTTAATCCTTTTTTGGAATTTGGAGTTGTCAGTTGAATTTGGGGTGGACATTGGTGACCTTTTTTGTTAGGTATACTGATAGACTTATTAAATATTGCATATCATTAAAATAATTTTTCTCTTAATAGAATTTTGTTACAATGTTTGCCAATGCTTTCCTAAACTTTGTCTTATGCTTTATCCATGGGAGTGTAATAGACAGGGAAACTAGTTATATCTATTTTTAATTATGTACTTTGAAGTTATTGCAAGTCATATATGAATCTATAAATAATGCTAGAAAATTGTACATCCATGATAGTATATGTTTTAATGTAATGTTACTAGTAACACTTAACTGATTAAGTCAAACTATATTTATTTCTTGTATATTATATCTAACATGGTGGCCTTAGAGTTTATCAAGGCTTTCATTAGATAGCTAAGTTAAAAATTACATAATGATTTTGATCGATTAGGGAACACTTAATAGTAAAAAAATAATTAAATTATATACAAAATACTTAAGTATAACACACTTTTGCTGCTTGGATGAAAATAATTAGGACAAGATTGATACAGACAAAAAAGGAAGACAGTGTTTCTGTTATATTTACATCTAATACCCAGGAAAAACTTTGTAATGAACATCATCCAATTGCAGGTATTAATATTTACTATTTATTTTATGACAAGGAATAGGATTATAAATCTTTAACAAAACATAATGTAATAAATGTTTGAAATGTTGATTTAGCGGTGTATACCACTATCTCACACAGTTGGTTATCAGCACAGCTATCTGAAATCTTAGCAAACACCGCAGTAATTTGTATTTGTGTTACTGCAGTGACGTCTACTACTTATCACTATTTTCAATGACAACAGAGATACCCAGCTTTTAATTACTCTATTATAATTTTCATGTTATGATAGTAAAGTTACATCTTATCCTCTTTTCTTATTTCTTAGCTTATTATATATAACTTTTTTTAATGTATGTATATATATATATATATTGCGTAAACATTATGGAAGTTCAAAGTAGCGTATTTTCAGAGCTAGGACTTTTTGGTGGGACTTATTTGACAGGTTTATTTTAATTTAGGTATTGGATCAAAAATGAAACTTGTTTGACACCAAAAATTGTT
>NC_052115.1:8761547-8770216 GCF_012273895.1 Zerene cesonia | reverse complement strand
ATGAGGCTAGCAATAGTGGGAACAATGTGTATAAATGATTGGATTATGTATCGTTTAGTATAATCGGTATTGGAATTTGGAACGTGGCAAGTAGCATTGCGCGTAACGGGGTGTGGGGTGGAGGAGATAACGTTGTGAAGTGGTCGCGTGCGTGGTGCGCAGAGGGCGAGGCGGAGCGCGAGACGGTGGTGCGCGTGTCGGCGGGCGCGCCGCTCACGGTGGAGTGCCGGCTGCGGCCAGAGCAGCGCGCCGAGTGGCGGCGCGACGGCGGCGCGCTGCCCCCCGAGATGCGGCCCGTGGCGGAGGCGCCGGCGCCCGACGGCCGGCTCACGGCGCGCCTGCGGGCCGCGGCCGCGCGCGCGCACCTGGCCGGCACCTACACGTGCACGCCTGAGCGCGACCAGCGCGTGCGCGTGCTGGTGCAGCCGCCTGCCCCCGCCGGTACCGCCGCGCATGCGCTCGCCTCACCGCTCTGTAGCGTAGTAATGTCGCCCGACGCCAAACTCGTCGCCTTCCCGTAGTTAGTCGCTTCGTTCTCGTCTCGCTCATCACTGTCGTGTCGTTAGATTCTCGCTTTGTTGTAGTTGTATCGTACGTGATCGCTCGGTATGATTGGAGTAGTCGTCGTGCACGTCGTTATCCGTGCCGCATTGTAGAGCTTTTTGTTATTTTCGAAGTTTACATTTTGGGCATCCGTTGGATCGTTTCGCGTCGCACACGCGTCTTGATGTTTTCAAAGGCACGAGCGCGTCGTCGTGCGTGTGCGCGCGACTAACCGATCGCTTTCTGATTTTTTTGCACCACTATATTATATTTTTAAAATATCTAGTAATTGTCTTCTTTCTCATTAATACATTAAAGCGTAAGCGTATATTGACACATAATATCGATTAATGTTTAACTTATCAGGTAGTCCAAGCCGTGGCCGAAAAGGGTGGTGATCCATTATACTCTATAATATAATAATATTCTATTTTTTGCAGTAATAAAACTTGTTCTTTTTTATACGATTTGAGTAAAATCAGCTTAGGGAACAAATATTATTTAGTCTCTAATAGGAATATACGAAACCATCGAGGTACAATCACGAACATAAATAAATAAACATATTAATTTTTAGTTAACGTAAACAATTGATAACCATAATAATATGTACCATATGTATATATATATACAATATCATCACAAAGTTAAAAATAAAAGTATTTTACATAATAAATAATGCCGGTAACATTCATTATTTGATCTTTATCCCTACTATTTAATAAAAACAATAACTTTATGAACATCCCGATCACTCGATCTCGGGGGCGTCCATTAATTACGTGAGACGTCATATCAACTATTATTCCGCCATTGTTCTTTGAATGAGAGAAGTTCTTTATAAGTAGTAATAAAGACTCGTGTTTTCCTTGATCACTACCCCCTTTCAACGGTCGCAGTTTGGCCTATCGAAACACGATTCGTATTTTATTTGATACAAATGTTCTTTTATTAATTCACTACGTCTAATAAACTCCTAATCGAGCCTCGATTACTTCTAATTTCTTGGCTATGCATTTAAACAACGTAGTTCGCGTACGGCTAAGAATGCGTCACCAACGGACGGATTAGAACAATTGCCGGCGAGGACGCCGACCTAATTGCGCGAATTGACCGTCGCTGGGTGTGCACAGGCGAGGCGAGCTCGGCCAGCCCGGCGGCGGAGGAGCGCAGCTCGGAGGCGGCGCGCGAGCTGCTGTTCGACGTGCGCTCCAACATCACGCTGCGCTGCGAGCTGCCTAACGACGGCGGGCTCGCCTACGTGTGGAAGAAGAACGGCACGGCGCTCGAGGAGGTCTGGGAGATGAAGGAGCGCTACCAGCTGGATCACGGCGGCGCCGAGTTCAAGGTGGCGCGCGCCGTGGAGGACGACTTCGGCAACTACTCGTGCGCGCTGGCCGGCCAGCCGCAGCAGCAGCTGTGGGACGTGCGCGGCCGCCCGCACCTCAAGCTGCCCGCCAACAGCAACGTCGTCGAGGGGCAGAAGCTTAAGCTCACTTGCCGGGTACGTTCATATTCATTTGCTCATACTCATTGAACCGCAATGCGCCCGGACTCGACTTCCAGCTCACGCAGTTATTTTTAAATATCGTTTTGCAATTTTTTTTTCTGCAAATTAGGCACAAGTGAATGAAAAAATCATTTGACAAATATTAAATTAACCTATTGAGTGCCGTGTGAGGCCTAATCTGTAGTTACTACTGAAGTTATATTCGATTTTCGAGTTGACGTTAGTTAGTTAGGTACAAAGTAATTCCGTCTTTCCTATAGAATGATTACTGAGATTGTGAGGATAATATTTAAATAGATTTCAAAATTTCTAATGCTCGTTTCGATTAATCTTTCTAAGCTTCTGATCTTATTACATTTATAGTTAAAATTATCATTTAACTTTATATGTACATTTAAATCTGTTTTCGTGTTAATTAATGAAGAGGACAGAAATGTTGCCCTTCGTAAAGGTACATGTAAGTAGGTAATTGATAGATCTAAACAAATGGTTTCGTTGTTTAGATCTGTCCATTTCCATCTTATTACACGTTGCTTTCTTTGTTATTTTTCTTATTTTCAACCGACTCAAAAATTTAAAAGGTATCAATTCGACTGCAATTTTAGTTTTTTGTGTGTTACCGCATAACTTATTACTGGGTGAAATGTTTTATGTTTTTTTTTTTATTTAAAAGCTTGTGACTTTCATGTGGCCATATTTGGACTAGTTCTCAGGATTTGGAAGGCGGTTTAGATTTTTTGTTAAAAAATCACTATCGATGATTATATCCCACACTGAAAAGTGTACATAGATAGTATTTTTGTGCGGCGGTGACCACTTAACACGTTTGCATGTGGTGCGCTATGGCAGGTGATCGGCAAGCCGTACCCGCGCGTGCAGTGGAGCTACTCGAACGCGACGGACGAGGAGGGCAACTTCACGGACGTGGCGGCGCTGGGCGCGCGCGTGTCGCTGGGCGCCAGCGAGCAGGGCGTGCCCGACGGCGCGCTCGTGCTGGAGGCGGCGGCGCGCGCCGACGCGGGCCGCTACCGCTGCGCCGCGCCGCGCGCGCCCGCCGCCGCGCTCACCACGCTGCGCGTCAAGGACATGTACGCGGCGCTCTGGCCCTTCCTCGGCATCTGCGCCGAGGTGTTCGTGCTCTGCGCCATCATCCTCGTCTACGAGAAGCGCCGCACCAAGCCCGACCTCGACGACTCCGACACCGACAACCACGACCAGTGAGTGTGTAGTACACCCCTAACCTAACCCGATATATAGAACCTTAGCCTTAAAAAGAGTTTTTGTACGTCTCTTTTCCCACATTGTAAAATGTCAAACGTACCTCGAGAAAATTTTAATTCTGAACATAAATGTTTCACAGGAAGAAGTCGTAAGTCTTCGGAGCCGTCCACAGCAGAGGGAGGCGGAGCGGCTAGAGGGGGGATGGGGTAGATGGCCAGCAGCGACGACGCAGTGATCTGCTGCGTAATTGCAATATCGAGATTTTTTCAGTTATAATGAAGTACCAAAAATTATAAGATTGTTATTTAGTTATAAATATGTATATTGTGCGCGCCAGCTGCTCCGTAGACAACGTCCCCGCCGGCCTCCAACCGAATACCCTTTTGTTTAACTCGTGTAAATAAAATCATTGTAATATATTTTATCTTTATCTTTCTTAATCAAAACATATAATCTATAAAGATATTCAATCGTCAGCTTACGTTGTTATCGGTTTCACATTAGTGTACTTAATAATATATTTTGCTCGAGTTATTTGTTGTATTTTTATTAATTAACATTTGAATCTTATATAAAAGTTTGAAACACGGTTAATGTTGCTGTTCGACCTTGCGAATGTTGTCTCAGAGATACGACGCGATCGCTTAAGACGGGGAATTCACCTGTTTATTTAAAGAAATCTTATTTTATCTGAGCGTTTGTGATTTTGTTATCGACAAGAACTTATTTATGCCATTGTTATACGAGCAAATAAAGCAAGTGTTGCGTTATCGTGATTGCCATCTTAGAACGCAGTACGTTTAGACTAATTTTAGGATAAACTTGTCGAATAGGAATTAAAAAATAAGTAAAGAAACTAGATGAGTAGCGAACGCAATAGCTTCGAACCGCTTGTGTTGAGCCGCTTGTGAGACGGCGAGTAGCAACACTTCCATAGAACCTGTCGTGTGATGAGACGCTGTGATTAAACCACCAATAAAGTTACAATAACCAACATTTCTTTTATTTATATGCCCTCTACTCCTATACACATTACGATATGTTTGTAAGCGTAGGTTTAATTAGTCACCCCGTACTACATACATAATACATATCCCAATGGTATGGATTCCATAAGCATTTATAGTATTCTAAAATGCTACGTACATATTTTGTCAAACTTCAAATAATTATTAAATTTCTAAAAGCATTTTTGAATCGCCTTGACATAGCTTTAACATTTGCTACCGGTTAGGAAGTCAAGCCTTCATGTTATGCTATCTAACGTTCATTGAACGGCAAAGTCAGGCGAAAACCAATCACGAAAAAACAGTAACAAAACAAAAAATTATGTCAAAAAAAAGTAGTGAAAGAGTTGGATTTGAAAACACTACATGAAACCAAAAAAAAGACATTGTCTGTTTGCATACGGTAACCTTCGTCAATACTGAACCGATTTGAATGAAAGTTTTTTTTTTTTGTTGTACTTATAACATAGGTATTCAATTTGGGCAACATACAGGGCTATAATTTATTACGGAAACTGGAACACCTGATTAAAAACCGTAATAAAAAAAAAATTAAAGATATAAAATGAGTGCCATAACAAGAACTGCAGATCTGAAATACCTGATATAGAAATCCACGAACCCGGCCACGCTATATAACATGTATGGGAATAGCATCTCAGCAAACATTGTTCAGTCGGATGGGCATTTTCTGTTGACTTATAAGAGTCGAAAATTTCAATTTCCCGATGTGGACTCTTAACAGCCCAGCTACACTATAACATAGCAGAATAAGCAAAAGTTCTTCAGTCTAACGGGCATTTTCTGCCGACTTTTAATATTCATTATCTGGAACATATTTTGATGTTGGATCTACGATATCTGCGGAAATTCGGAAAGCAAAGTATTATGTCCATATCATAAACTTATTTTTACTAAAAGCCGAGGCTTTGTTCACGGGCACGAGCATGGGCGTACCCTGGTACCGTTCTGGGCTAGAGGAGGGCATATCAAAATTTTTTAAGCCAGGTCCCGCGCGCTTGTTTTGTCTTACACACCACACGAAGACACCTACAATATATATAAGGAAAACACCCAAGTTATCCTGCAAATGCTTTGTAGAAAAAAAGTCAAATAAATAAACAGAAAATATAATAACAATAAGCATTTCTTTATTTAGATTCTTTAATTAGGTAGGTATTTAGGAGAACTTAGTCTCCTTAGTCGTTTAAGATCCTTGTCCTATTTTAAAAGTAACTCCCGAGGACCTTCAGCTAAACGGTTTATGACGTCTTCCGTGAATTAATCGCCCATACCGTTAACAAAAGTATGTAAATATATTGTTCTGCAAAATAAAAATTTTAATCAATAACAATAGAGAGTAGAGAGGTATACGATATCCAGGGGGGCAGCTGCCCTCCCCTGCCTCCCAGTTTCGGAATATTTTAAGCTAATTCATCTTGTTTGATTCAAGAAAATTTTATCAAGAAGTTAGAATCACAAAAAAAGGATACCGACCCTCAACCCAAACGTTGGAGGACGGAAATGGGAACTTTATCACCGATAGTGATGACATTAAAATTATTTCCAGACCCTACTTAATTGTCCACTCCCTCAAGTCGAAATTATCAGGGAAAAGGAGGATAACATGGTAGAAGTACTCCCTCCCACATTCGAAAAAGTGCACAAAGCAATTATGCGGCTCAAAAATAATAAAGCACCCAGGTATTGACGGCGTGCCTCCTGAAGTGTGGAAGCAAAGTGGAGCGGTGTGAGTTGTACACTCAAGGTATATGAAGTCCTCAAAAAGGGATGAACAGGTTCAACCAAAAGATTGGAATACGGGAATCATCTGCCCAGTTAATGAAAGAAATGTAGCAACTATCGCGGAATTGCCCTGTTGCCAACAGCGTATAAGATCTTTTCGTACATACTGCTAGACAGACTAGAACCTTTATACTACACCACAGATAATTAATACTATACTAGGCTAAACTAAATTTTATACTAAATGAGATAATGGCTATTATAAGTGATACCAACGGTATCAGAAATTATCTACTAATAAATTCGAGATCTTTTTGCATATCAATAAATGTTAGATTGTTCTAAGTTTAAATGCCAAAGAAAGATTCGTATTAAGGTTTAAATAAAAGAAATGCCTTAATTATACCAAACCTTACTGACTAAATATATCACTGAAAAATGTTGGACAACTGTTTAATAATAAATTTTAGTAACTAAATGCAATTACACCTTCCTAAATGCGTTTCTAATAAGGCTTTTATACGATTCAGCCAGGCAAAAAACGTCCTGACTTAAATTTAGGATGCAAACTAGTTGAATGCGATTACACTTTCATTTCAAATCAAGTCGCTCCAAATTGCTATACCTACTCATATTTTTGCTTTGTCAGTGATATCACATTAATATACTTTTGTAACTACGAACGGTAAGGCAAATCAAATCAAATGGGATAAATTACCTTGTAACCGATTTTCTGGTGGTTGAAAGTAAGAAAGAAATAGGTTCTATGTGTCGTCTGTACTTAGATAACAACATTTAGAAAAATATATTTTCTAAATGTTTTTTGTAGTAGTGTATGTTAACAGTAAAGAGTTCTGTGGTCATCAGTTCATCCAATCGAAAATGGTTTACAAATAAAACTATTTAATGGAATTTTTATTCGTTTATTCGTTTCATTTATTATTAAATCAAACACTTAACCTAAACTTATAGCTGAATATATCAGTACAAACATAACAATTTAAGGTTCATATCTTTGCTAGGTTACAGAGTAACCTGTATTGCGATAAATGAATAGTTTGTGTGATTGAGCCGTTTCGAAAGTTTCGTAGGAACATCGTTGCAGCTCTAGCTATAGGTACTATCTTTATCGTGACTGTCGTGGCTTTTGGGATACACCCTATTATTTTATCTCGCCATTCTTTTAACTTTATCGTTCATTATATCGCCTCTATCTATCTAGATAACATTCAAATACTTACAGATGAAAAAATGCATTTGCCTCTCTCAGACACGCTTATATATATATATACATATATAACTGTAATGCAATATGTAACGCGTCTAATTTCATTTAATCATTTTATTTATACGTATCACAAATAGTAATTTTGTTAGTGTCAACACAAATAACATACAAGGTAACGATTAATCCTTAAAAACTACGATAATTATGATTACAAGTTATGTAAGTCACTACTTCAATATAATAATAGAAGCATTTACACTTTTTTGTTAGAAAGAAAAAATTTTTAAAAAGTTTGAGATAGAAATGTAAAGATCGTACCATTGGTTGCTATAAGATGAAAGACAAGATTCGAAATCTTAAATGGCTCTCCTGTTAAAAAAAACTCGTCTTTTCATTTGAAATCCCACTCTGATTCATATAAGTGAAAAGTACTAAACAACAATTATAATGCTGTTTAGATAAAACCTTGCATTGTATGTTATATGCTATAAGAATAAGTTAGCCTAAATTGTATTTTCTTAATGAATGTAAATACCTCTATTAAATTGGAAATAACTGTAATGATAGGGTGTATTATATGTGTTTTTAAATAAATAAATAAAGAAATTGTAGGTTAACGTTTATAGTGTATGTATGTGGTAGTCGCGCATTTGTAGAGGCGTAAGGTCTGCTATGGACCTTATGCCTCTTCAAATGTTCATGGGTTGCGTAAGCCCTTACCATCAGGCATCTCACCAGCTCCATTGCTGACTGTGACATAAAATAAATAATAGGTCTTATCTGGAGGATGGTGAACCCATATGGGCCCTTAGGCTATTGTCTATAGATATTGTATATAGTTGGCGATTCCTTACCATCAGGTCAACCAGCGCAAGCTCGGTTTCCCGCTCTGTAACATAGATCTGGGGTTGATCTATTTTCAAATAGATGAGTAGGTATCACTTATACCCATTATAATAATGGCTGCGGCTGGGAACAGCCCAGCGCGGTTGTGAGGACGGTCGCGGCTATACGACGGTCCTCCAAGAGTGGTGCGACAGGCGGCATGGGGCTATAACCTTCCGCCTTACTCAGGTGCTATCCGGGCACGGTTGTTTCGGGCGGTACCTGTGTGATGTCGCGAGGAAGGAGCCCAGCATAGCTTGCCACTGGTGTGCCTGCCCGGAGGACGCGGCAGATGCTCTTGCCTGGTGCCCCGCATGGGCCGAGCGTCGTGCTCGCTTAATCGCGGTCATTGGGCTGGAGCTCACTCTGCTCCCCATTGTTCATCTATTTTACATACCTCTAAATGATAAGAGTAAGGCAGAACAGCGTTTGCCGCGTCAGTTAGTGTATATATGAAATTCTCGTGTGAAAATGTTAGTAACCATGCACCTCCGAAACGGCTGGATTGATTCTCATGTTTTTTTTTTTT
>NC_052115.1:8758865-8760547 GCF_012273895.1 Zerene cesonia | reverse complement strand
ATACATAATTTTAAATTGTCAACCCTTTTACAATTTCGTCAGTACAATTACGAATGCAATGGAATCTTATTCATAAAATATTGAATCAAACAAGCATCAATCATGTCCAATCATAGGCCCCTTACTTATGCACATTTGTTTGTTCAGCAACCATATTATAACTATAAATATTAGTCTCACACGTGTCGCATAAACCATCTATGTCAGTAGCTAGCAACTTTAGAAACGCCTTATTATTCTAACCTTAAATATAAAACTCTAAACAAATCCAAACCAAAATAGTAAACGGACGGCTACAATCAACTATTACTACTCTATAATTAATAGATGGTAATCTGATAAACCATCGTGTCTTGTATTTGACGTTTACATTTGGCAACATTGACAATGACGCTTAACCGCAGCTCGTGTCATAACAAAGTCACTAAGACCTCTGCGAATGAACTACAGCATCATGTCGGACAAAGACATTTATTTGAATACATTTTGGCCCGGCGCTGGCGTCGTTGCCGGCTTCACCAAAAGCTTTACATAACGTAGTCACAACTTTGTTACATTCTATAAGCTAAACTGATATGCTATCATAATTGAACTGATTACAATTTTTTTGAACAAATGAATTATTGCTATTTTTCATAGCGTTAGGCTATCAAAATTTATATTATGTATATGTCATTATACCTATTTTAATTAATATTTAAAACGTATTGTAAAATATCGAAATAATAGAACGACTACGATAAATATTATTTAATATGATCATGCAGTTGAGACACACTACACCTTATATTTAAGGCTCCCAGACCAATTGGAGCTATTAACTACAATGGGAATATCGGGTTTAGCACACCGTGTTCAAATATAATTAGGGAATGTTAAATACACTTTGGACAGGTTTCATTAAACTTTAATTACTGCAATTGAACAAGCAATGTATATATATATGCAATGAACACCGCTTTATTTTCTATATAACCACCAATATAATGGTTTAAATAAAATATTAATTAGGAATTATTGCATTTATGCAAATTTTCAAAAGTTTCAATTATTTAATAAAGCAAAATAAATGATTGAAACCGAATTTCAATTTCGAAAGTGATTTGCTCTGCCATTGCAGTCTCGCGCAGACCTCAACATGCTTGCGCAATACCGCAGCTGTCCGTTGCAGAACCTCACATCGCAACATTTCTTATATGACTCTACTGAACCTAATAACTTCCACTCGGATGGCCCCTGCTGGAGATTGTTTAGGAGTTTCTCTGACCACTTTCCGGTTACACGTCGAGCAGGTGCAGGTGCACGGCCCAGCCCGTGGGCGCGGTCCAGTCGGGCAGCGAGGCCAGCAGCCGCGCGTGGTGCTCGCCGCGCATGTGCTCGCCGAACATGCTGTGCCCCGCCACGGACATGTGCACCCACTTGTCTGCGCTCGCGTTCAGCGGCCGCTGCAATGCGACGCGCGTGTCATTGTTGTGTACAGGTACATATACGGCACATGCAGACGCGTTCAATGGTCAAATTGTTTTCATCGGTCCAGTAGTTTTATTATAACTATTCACATTTTAACCGTATTGTGCGATCATAGTTTATCTTCGCGGAGCAAGTCGAGATCTATACCTGACTAAAAGAAACTTGTTCCCACGACACAGGGAATGCTAGTGCGGGAGCGAGGGTTCTCAATT
>NC_052115.1:8755191-8757865 GCF_012273895.1 Zerene cesonia | reverse complement strand
GCCTGCTGTGGCTCTGTGGTGACGCTATCCAGACGCTATCGATGTCCAGTCTGGCGACTCGTCGGATTTATAATAAGGAGGTATTTTAATTATATTTTTGATTTCGATCAAACGAGCCTATCGCATTGGGTCTGGATTAAAATAATATTATGAGGTGCCAGTAATCTATCTATTGTATGACAACAGGGAAAACTAAATTAAATCAGTCCCAACAGTCGGATTTTATTTTGTACTAGCTGCGCCCCGCTGTTTCACCCGCGTAAGTCCGTATCCCGTAGGAATATCGGGATAAAAAGTTGCCTATATGTTATTCCAGTTGTCCAGCTGTCTACGTACCAAATTTCATCGCAATCGGTTTAGTAGTTTTTGCGTGAAAGAGCAACAAACCCACAAATCCTTACAAACTTTCGCATTTATAATAAATATTAACGTACGTACTCCAAACCAATGACCAAACGAAACCAAAGAAAGAGCCAATACTTATTTTCGACCAATTTAGAATATTCAGCATTTGCCAAGCAACCAAAGATCGTTTATGACACACTCAAGAACTTCTAAGACACCAAACGAAACCCAATTGGTCATGTAAACACGGTTGAGGTCATTCTCTCGCGGAAAATCTTAACACCGCGATTCAGAAAATGACGTCATTTGCACAACGCCATCTATCGGATTTGGATTTCAACTATCAACATTAGTTCTATTTTTAGTCTTAAGATGCCATTGCTAGTACTATACAGAATTTCGTAACGTTATATTTTACTTCTTGAACTCACTAAATTAATCATATCTTGTGTCATAGATCATAGTTCGGTGACTCATCGTAACGTTACCGGGCGTTACACTTTTTCATGAGTGACTCCGAGCCGCAACCTAATTTAAGACGTTTAAAAATTATGGAAATGGGTTCTGTTAGTTAACTTGCTATTTTTTTTTTTTTCAATTTCTTCAATGTACAAAAATGACTTTTCTACAGATTTATTATATGTATAGATTATATAAAGTGAAAAATTGTATTAATTATAACCAAAGACAAAACTATATGTTATCGTTTGAATAGATCCCGCAGCGGATACCGCTCGCAGCTCGCAGCTCGCAGCTCGCAGCTCGCAGCTCGCGCTCGGTTCCGGCCGAATATGAGAGACCATTTTCTGTTGCAGATCTGGGCTTAAGCGGCCGAAGAAGCGGCTCCGAAAATACATTCCTCAACGAGCAAGCAGTATTGAGCGCCGGGACGAGACGCTCTCATCTTACTATATAGTATTTTATGCAATAATATGTTAAGTGATATTATTGGTGTGGAAACGTTCTGTTGTCGGTAGCACATAGCTGCCTCGCTGCAACTCTGTCCGACGCGGAGCTGACCATCGGTTGACCGACGCGGGCGCGACCGACACCTGACAGACACGAAACTGACGGCGTTTGTTGTTACTGCTCACGGTTAAACCGAAATGTGACACGAGGGAGCGACAGAGGAGCGCCGCGGGAGCGAGTGGGATGTTCAAACAAATAATGATGTGATGTGGGATACGAGGCCGCGGGTCCCGGCCGAGCGACAGATTCGATTAAGTAATTGTTAGTTTGTGTGTCACTCCCCACCCACCGGCCGGCGCACGCGCAACTCGAGTGAGCCGCGCCCGCTGGATAATCTCGGTGACCGCTTCCTAAGATGTCTGTAACGCGTGTTTATATGTATAAGTCTGAATATTTATTTACGTGCGAAAGATGAATCTACGTCCGGGTTAGTCGTTTTATCTTGTCGTTTTCTGTGTGTGAAGACGCTAGAGAGCTTGTGAGCGAGTGTCGGCGGAGAGGAGGAGTAGGAGCGGTTGTGGCTAACTCGCAGAAGCGAGCCTCGTGTTCAGACGCCAAGTAAAAATCTCATTTCTCTAGTAGGTATATAAAACGTAACGTTAATTTGTCTTTTAAAAAACTTGAAAAGAGTAGATTTTATTCCCCGAAAGCCGGCGAGTGTGTCCGCGCCTAGAGTAGGGTAGCGCAGCGCGAGCCAGGCCAGTGCAATATGTCCGTGTGACACTTTGTAAATATCGCGTAGGAGACCTCTCGTTAAGTCAATATTATTGTTTAAAGTTTCCTAAGATTTTCTATATTTATTTGTAATCGAAGGTACGATGTTCTGAAAATCGCTGCAATGTGATCGTTGTTAGATTTGTTGTTCCCGTTTTGTGAATATTGAAAGCGCGTGTCATCCTTGTATTTTGACTATCAATAAAGTGAATGTTATCAGATTGCATTGTTTTATTTCGTCATTTTTATTGCCATCGCCAGCCCGTTGAAAAGGTAATATTTTAAATATATATGGTACTACCTGTCCCGGCAAACGCTGTTCTGCCTTTTTTCCTATCATTAAGGGGCATGAAAAATAGATGTTGGCAGATTCTCAGACCTACCCAATATGCCAATGCCCATATCCTTTTCCTTACCCTTTCCATTCCTTTCCTTTATTCCTCTCATCAATCCTTTCCTAATACCTTTTTAATTTGTAGTCGGCAATCGTCTTTTGATTGTCGTCGTCGGCAATCAAAAGTCCATTTGTAGAAGCGTAAGGTCCGCAAACGACCTTACGCCTCTACAAATGTTCATGGGCGGTGGTAGAGCTTACCATCAGGCGACCCACAAGTCAAAAAAAAAAAAACATGAGAATCAATCCAGC
>NC_052115.1:8745026-8754191 GCF_012273895.1 Zerene cesonia | reverse complement strand
AAAAAATCAATAATCGATAAAAGCTGACAGCTGTCATTTGTTTTTTTTTTTTTTTGTTTCATGCATTTGATAGGTAGGACTTAACTAGTCTTTTTGAACGATTTTAATGATCGATTTGTTCAATGTTGCCAAAATAATTAATGAAAACAATTTTAATCTTGACAAACAAGGCAACTCTATTGAAAAATGTCACTTCTCTATTTAAGAATTTGAAATAGGCAGTTATTTTTGTATAAATTTCTATACAAGTAATTAATAGATAGTTTATATTTTGATATAAAATAATACAGAAGATTTATTGGATTAATTTGAATATGGGTATTCCTCTTCATATAGAAGTTGTACAAAGGAAGCAAAGCCATGCTAATAAAGATTACATCAAAGACATGGTTCATTCTTTTTTATCAAATTTTGCATCCTTAACACCTGGTGCAATAATGACTGAAAGTGACTTAGAAGATACTGTAGATATAAAGAACCATGTTCAGTCGATTACCATCTGTGATGTAGAGCACGATTCTGAAGTGATAATGACCGATTGTGAAGTTGTGTATCATGTGTATTCGTTAGATTCTTTTGGCTCGGAAACAGATACTATGATGGATACAGCTTCAGGTGAGGAAATTGCTGCAGCAGATGTGTGGGCTCTCCCGGCTGAAGAGTTTCACGGACTCTGGGAAAATCTTGTTTACGATTCGAAATTAAAGGAAGACACACTTCGCTTTGTTGAGACTGCTTTTGAGTTTTCCGATCGAGGCGTGGATGCGAACGTTATCGGCTGGAACCGAGTAGTGCTTTTACATGGGCCACCGGGAACAGGCAAAACTAGTCTCTGCCGGGCACTCGCCCAAAAGCTTGCGATTCGCTTGGGAGATCGATTTCCTCGCGCTCGTCTGCTAGAAATTAATGCTCACGGTCTATTCTCTAAATGGTTTTCAGAAAGTGGAAAATTGGTCGCTAAATTGTTCGATCGCATTCGAGAAATTGTGGAAGACAGGCGGCTTCTCGCATGTGTACTTGTAGACGAAGTAGAGTCCCTCGCACATGCAAGACGAGCCGCGTTGGCTGGGCTAGAGCCGTCTGATTCGATTCGTGCCGTAAACGCCATCCTTACGCAATTGGACCGACTTAAACGGCATCCTAATGCACTTGTTCTAACAACATCAAATGTGACTGGAGCAATTGATGTAGCTTTTGTGGATAGAGCAGATATTAAGCGCTTGGTGGGACCACCGTCTGAACGTGCAGCCTATGAAATTCTCCGTGGTTGTTGCACCGAGCTAATGGCACGTGGTATTATTGCTCCAAAAGAACATTTATTTGCATTGCGTGTCTTAGAAGCTGCTCGTTTCGTAGATACAGAAGGGTCTAGAGCATCACTGAGATTGCGAGAGGTGGCAAGTGCTGCAGCAGCCGCTAATATATCTGCCCGGGCACTGCGACGGTTGCCCTTCCTAGCCCGCGCTCTGCATGCAAGGGGAGATACAGATCTATTGGGATTCATTGATGCTCTGCAAGCTGCCCTCAGACAGTATCTTAGTGATATTCGTGATTTGAATGATGAAAATTTACCATTACCTACCCTGGCAGAAGATTAAAGCTTATATATAGAATAATTTTAATGTAGTGTAAGGACAAAAGTGATATATTTCTAAATAATTTTCAACTTATTTATTTATTAAATAAATTGCTGTTTACTACAAATTGTTTTCTTACAGTATCATTAAAGCCAGGAACAAATGGTCGTCACCCAACCCAGTCTTTATAGATTTTTTTACAAAAAAAAATATTCATGTAGGTGTATAATTTTAGTCTGTCAGAATAGACAACTTCAAAATTTTAAAGCTAATAAATAAATAAAAGAAACAATATTAAAAACCAAATACAATTAATATTTATTTGTAAGGATACAGACAGCAGTACATATACAGAACCTCAATAGTTAGTACATATTAAAATTACGAGAACCAAGTGATCTGGCAAACATGTGTGTATGAATTATTACGTGTCACGTTTGTCCGCGATGGAGTCCGTAAACTACTAACTTAGCCTATATCATTCTAATCGTATTTTTGATCAAACTTAAAAGATGAGATAGTTTATATTATTTCAATTACAATAAATGATTACCCGGGCGGAGCCGGGACGTGTAGCTAGTACTATTATAAGATTTCCTATAAATTTAAATTCAACATTTCACAGTTTGAGTGTTTAAACATATGAATAGTCATTCAAGTAAAAGAAAACTCAAGTCAAGAGACACCAGTTCACAAAAAGTGCATCACTTTATTGTCAAATTCCAATTAGAGCTTAATACTACGAGCACAAAATGACAAGAGGGGGTCAGCGGCCGATGATCCACAGCATGTTGAGGCCGGCGGGCCCGAGGTGCGTGCGCGCCAGCGCGGGCGGCTGGCGGCGCGCGGCCGCGGCCAGCAGGCACAGCAGCGCCAGCAGCAGGTTGCTGCGCCCGCGCGGCAGCTGCAGCCGCTGCTCGCCCGCCTCCAGCGCGTAGTGCGGCGGCGCGCGCGCCAGCCGCACGATGGCGAGCCGCCCCGCCCCGCCCGCGCCGCCCGCCCCGCCCTCCAGCGACAGGTACTCCGAGCTGAACGAGCGCCCGCCCACCGCGCCGTTCATGCCGCCGCTCGTCTGCAACCGATCGCTTCGATTAGATTCTGCCGTGACCGCCTAGCTTAGCCAAGCCAACTATTGAGTATTTTATCATGTCAACAAAAATATGTTTATAGTAGAAGGTTTAGAAAGTCGAATCCAAATTGAAATTATAATACAATGAATAATATCGGAATGACTACTTAATATAACCTATACCTGTATGTCCAAGTAGGTGGCCACGAGATGCAGAACGAGTTCGGCATCGGTGGGCTTGGACTCGTCCCAGTCGGCGCCACCGCCGTTCCACTTGTAGGCGCTCATGCAGCCACCCGCAGCCAACTCTACACAGTAACATTGACGTGGTATAACCCTCGTAAATTATTGAACAGAAAAGTAATATAATCTTTTTTTTTCTTTTTGTATATAAGTGTGGTCAACTAAGAAGTTGATCCAATCTGCCTTAATTTGTGACGCCATAGTTCATTCAAAGGAATTAAATCTATTTTGTGACGTCATCAGTTCATTTAATCGAAATTAAAAAATTAGGTTTTTATTTAAACTAGACGAGAAGTAAGAGTCAGTTTATTTTATTAATGCCCCCCAAACGCGTAATTAACCAAACGAATTCACTTTACCCCGGATGCGGCGCACGAGGTAGCGCTGGTCGGGGAAGGGCTCGAGGAAGGGCAGCAGCGCCGCCAGCGCGGGCACGTCGCGGGCCAGCGCGCGCAGGCGCTCGGGCGGCACGCGGCCGGCGCCCCCGCCCGCGCCCTCCGCCGCGCCCCCGCCGGCGCCCTCGCGCCCCGCCCCGCCCGCGCCCAGCGCCGCGTCCACGCGCTGCAACTCGCGCACCAGCCGCTCCAGGATGGTCACGTGGATCCACTGGGACACACAATACACACGTTGTCAATCAAGTGCCATTGTGCAAATGGCACTTGATTGACAACGTGTGACATATGTACTTGACAAATAATCAATGTATAGAAAACATAACGTATTATATTGGACTGTTGATTGATTACAAATTCAATAATATGAACACAATTATAGTACCAATCGCAGATTGAGGTTGAACTGTGTGAGGCGCTGAGGATCCAGATCGAGTTGCCACCACACCTGCGGAGAACCTTGCGGTGATCCTTCTTCAGATTTCATACTATTTGCTGAAAATGATTCGGCATAAATGAAGAAGTAGATTTTTGAATTTTAACATAATAAAATAAAAAAATGCATACAAAATTGACACTACCTAAATTGATATTTTTAATTCAAAATATAGGGTAAGTATGAAAAAATGCAGATTGTAGGGTTAGATTGGTAATGAGTCATAAATACCTGTATCGACGCTGGCAAGCTGGTAGTGCGGCGGCGGCGCGCCCCACGCGGCGCCCGCGCCCAGCGCCCCCGCGGCCAGCGCCCCCGCGGGCCCCGCCGCGCCCGCGCGCGCCCCCGCGCCGCCCGCCTCCAGCAGCGCGCGCTCCTCATACTGTCTGCTCGCCACAAACATTCAACAAATTAATTAAAGGTTTTAAAGGCCTTCACATTTTAATTATTCTAAATTTTACTGTTAGGATTAATACGAAATTAGGTACAGATATAGATTATCTGTTATCATAATAAAATAGTCTGTATTCATTTTAGCGGGGTACCACGCGAGTGAATCCGCAGGTTCAGCTAGTTTTAAATAAATGAATTAATCAATTGTACAGAATTCAAATCATGCTTGAATTGGTTTGTTGTTTATAATAATATAAATGTTATACAACTTGATGTATTATCATAATATCATTTTCTCACTCACTTGAGATATTCTGTTAGTGAATTCCTGTCGGCGATGAAATAATCTCGACTTCTTTCAGAGAATGATGATGAATGTGGTGGAGTAACTTGCGGCGACGGTGGCGTGTGTGGAGAATGGGGAGAATGGGGAGAATGTGGGGATTGGGGAGAATGGGGGGAGAGCGAAGAGTGGGGGGAAGGGGGCGAGGGGGACGGTGGGCGCCAAGAACGTGGCGACAGAGACAGTTCAGCGTCCGACACCGACCACGCGCTCTCTTCGCTCGCATTCTGTGGCAACTGCGCGGGACTGTTTTCAGCCAATATGAATGATGAGTCTGAAATCATATTAAATATAATAAGTGTTTATATTAAAATTTCTGACGCAAAAAAAAAACATTAGACATTAATAATATTATATTTAACAAAATGGTATTTTATTTTAATTACACCCGGATTCAAATTAGCTGATATTTATATAATAAAAACATATAAGTAACTGATACAAACAAATGAGTGTAGTAACTACTACCTAGATCAGTGTCAGTGAGGCCGAGCAGGCGCTGCTGCTTGCGCGAGAGCGGCAGAGCGGCGGCGCGGCGCGGCAGCAGCTGCAGCGCGTGCTGCACGAGGTTGGCGGCCAGCACGCCCGCACACACCAGCTCCAAATAGTGGAACATTGACGTATACCCGGGGCACTTGCATGATCTAGGTGAATGCGTGTTTTTTTAAAAAACCATTTTTTTTTTATATTTATTGAGAACCTTTAGAAAAACATCACACAGCAACAAAAACGCGCGATGTCAATTCGCACACCTTGTGATAGCGTGACGTCACCGCACAACTATTGCTATATCTATTGGGCTTGCTCTCTCAGTGTCGAGCAGACTTTTGTTTTACTAGAAATTATAAATACTTTCGAAATTGTGGGATCTAAATACTGATACACTAATATTCCTGTTCTGGTGCTACAAAATTGCATGAGGTATTAAGAAGAATTATGTGTACATGAAGAAAATATGTTTTCTTTAATTTATGGTTTGCACAACCTTTATTTATATTTTTTGGACTGGCAGTGTTTTTGTGTGTGTTGTAAAAAAAAAGGAAATCATAAAATAATAACACAATACCATATGAAAACATGTCGAGTCTCACAACTCTATATATATCAATATTTTAAATGCTTTTGAGACATAATATTGCAATGTGATTTGGCACATCAAAATGTCAAATGTTACAAACAATTCGATAAACTATCAAAACCTTCCCCACTCAAATAAATAGATTTTTGAATCCAGTACCTTAATTTAAGTAGTCCTGAAGTCAATTTACTTTTATAACACAACAGTGACATATTTTTTTAGAAGAAAATTTCAATAAAGATTTAGTATAAATTTTATGCTTCATTTAAAAAGGCGAGTTAAATGATAAATTAATTCTAAATGATGTGTGCAAAATAGCGTATATCGAACGTTTGTAATAGTTATATGAAACTATAAGTACTTACAAATCGTACGTAAATATCACCAAAAAAGTGGCATTTACACAAATCCATTTGAAAGACTTAACCCGCTTTTTGTTCGCATAATTTAAGTCTATTGTGCGTTGTAGTAGGGATGAACTGTTGTTGAGAGACCTTAAAAAAATACAACTTTAGTACAAGGACAAACACTTAAGAAATTTTTAAAACTTTGTTTACAATAAGTTGTTTATACTTACATGCCGAAAATGTGGGCTAGAAGATATAAATAAATTAAGAATGTAACGAATTCTAAATCCCTTCTGTAAGCATTTAATTTACAAGTCAAATCATCGACATTTTACAAGAAAATATGATTACCTAAGTAAGGAAATATTAATAATTATAATTTATAATACTGTTATCTTCAATATTCCCATGCCGCGCGCAAATGACAAATTTGAAATAAGCACAGAGTAAGACAAATAAGTCAAACTATGTCTGTCAAAGTCACAGAGTATAGAAGAAGTGGGCCGGTGGTATATTATTTACTCTGTGGTGGACACGACAAATCAAAGATATCCAGCAGATGCAGCGCTTTAGATTAATTATTAACCGGTTCACTATAAACTATTTGTTTTGAAAAAATTTAATCTATTTCGATTGCTTGTGCTTTCATTATAAGCGGAAGCTAATTAGAAGCTGACTTAGCGAGAGGTCTTCCGTTGGTAGTGTCTCCCTTTCTGACACCTTCACATCTGACAACGTTCTCACTTCTCCAGCAATAATTGATATTTGTTGGTAATTTCTATATAATGTGTGTTTCATTTTTGTGTTGTAAATATCTGCGCTTGACGGATACTTTTGAGCCTCTTATAAATCTCTGAGATGTAAAACTATCCACAACGTGACATTGACAAAATTGTGGCAACACAGCACTGCCATTCATAAAATAAAATTGAATTGAATTGAATTAATTCATATTTGTAGAAATTGTAGAAAATGCTGTATTTCCATTTTTACCATTGATGAAAAAGAACGATTCACAAACTTAGACATGTGTTTAAATATGCGTATGATTTCTACAATTTATAAAAAAGACGTTGAATTTTGATTTAATTCAAAGGCCCCTAGAGATAGGCTAAATAGATATCAAGAGGGTTATAAAAATACCATTTTACACAACACCATTGCGTTTCTTTGTAAATTAAGTAAGTAATAAGTCAAGTTCTATGTAACTAAATGTAATAACACCTTCGAATGTGTTTCTTATTAGGCTCCTAAATTATTTAGTCAGTCAGAAACCTTCCTGTCATCTAAGTTTAGAATAATAATTCACTGAATGAGATAAACTTTCTTAAATTCAGTGAGGACTAAATTAAGTCGACTAAACCTAGTATAGGTTAATAAGCACTTAAAAATTATCTAAGAGTTATTTAGCACTCATAGATCAGTTGGTAATGGTGGTGTATAAAAGTGGCGTAAATGTCTAAATAAATTATCTCATCCCTATCTACCTGATGCCTCCGACTTTGTTCGCATTAACTTGGAAATAAACAACTAAAGGATTTCAATTAAATTCGGTTTAACCCAGATATAAAGGTATAATACTTTTCCACCTTCGCGACATTCCGGCGGAGCCCAAGAGTACACTTAGTTAATAAATATAATGCACAAAGCTTTTTAAAATCTCTTTATAAACTACACGCTGCGCCCCGCGATTTCACCCGCGTAAGTCCCTATCCTGTAGGAATATCGGGATAAAAAGTTGCCTATATGTTATTACAGTTGTCCAGCTATCTACGTACCAAATTTCATTGCAATCGGTAGTTTTTGCGAAGAGCAACAAACACACACACATCTTTACAAACTTTCGCATTTATAATACTAGTAGGATAGGACTAGTAGGATTAATTGAAGTAGGAAGGATTAGTAGAATAGTAGGATATCTGGGTTTTTCTTCGGGAGCCAATAAATAAAGACCGGAAGCATTGCTGATCCTCGAAAAAGTTACCGAGTTGTGTTACCAGAAGGCTACCGTGTCACAAAGATACATGGAAAAGAATCAAGCAAAACAGGAGTTTTGCCCAGTGCAGTCAAAATTTCAATGATTTATCATTTAATTGTAGATTTTTTAAGAATTTTCTGCGTGCGTGTGTTTCTACGATCTAATGGTATTTTTTTCAGTAGTGGTTGCCTATAATTATTACAGCACAAAGTCTTTCATTGTAATTTCATATAGCTTTCCTTTCCCGTGTATGTCATGTTTGTGCAATAAATAAACTTCGAAAATCAACCATAAACTGTTACCGCCTTCACCGCGTGGAAGTACTTCCAGGTTATTTTATAATCATACAGTGAAAATGTTCAAATTTATACTATTGGGTGAATGATTTTAAAGTCATAGATATTTCATCAACATTTTATTTGGTTAACATAAAACACAACAGATTAAAATATTATAATTTGATACAAAAACATCCATTGTGAGGGCATTGTAAGTAAACCTACCCGCATATTTTCATCTAACTAACAATCACAGTATTATAACTACGTGGCAATAAAATTATATTAAAGAAATGTTAGGATGAATGTTCAAGTGTATGGTTTAAACTTTAAATATTTAATTAGATTGATTATATATTTTTTCATGTGTTATATTCAAGTAAAAATATAAATTAAATCATACATTTAGAATTACGATAAACTATTAGAATAATTTTTTTAAACAGATTCTTAATATTAGAAAGAGATTCTATTGTGTTATTTATAGAGAAGAAGTATGACTATAGATATTTCATAAAATTTATTTTGTGCCTCGTATTTATTTAATATAATTTTCTTATCTATAAAACAAAACATTAATTCATTTTGTGCAAAACAGAAGCAAGTTTCTATAAAAGCCATAGATATGGTACCTACAGATGACTTGGTGTGCAAATTTCAGGTTTCCATTAAGTAGTATGAGAGAGAAATGGTTGGATTAAGCTTGTTATATAATTTCATAGATAAACAATATTACTGAGTATTGTTTTATTTCATCACCTGCATCCAGCTTAGCTATTTGGCATTGTCATTATAACACAATCGTCATTCGTCATAGTTATATTCTATTTAATTGTTCAATACATTTGTTGCCTAATAGAGAGAATATGTGGCAACACTAGAAATTACTATTGCTGCTTCAAGTGCGGCCTCACGATAGCCCCATCTGTCGGTACTATATCAATGATAAAAGCATTAGACTACAGGCCCATATAGAAAAAATTACGGGTCATTTGAACCACCAGGTGACCTATCTAGAACGATATAAGGGC
>NC_052115.1:8741179-8744026 GCF_012273895.1 Zerene cesonia | reverse complement strand
CCGCGCCGCCCGCGCCCGCGCCCTCCGCGCGGCACCGCGTCACCTCGCCGCCCGCCGCCGGCGCCAGGATCACCACTATGTGGTTGGGGCCTGCCGGAGATTTTGTGTACAGGTTACATTATATTAGTTGACTATTACTGTTGTATGTGCTCTATATTCTAGGTAACATAAAATATGGAATATTTGAATAATTTTCAACGTTATTAGCTTACTATTAATATTTTTTTACATTGTTGTGAATTGTTTTTGTTTAATTGAATTTTAAAGAGTATAACTGAAAATAGATTTTTAATCTAGTGGAGTAACAAAGAGCCTGGCTATCACTACCGCAAGCTTGCGAGAAAGAGGAGCCAAATAGATTGGCACCGTAACGCGTTACGTAACGAAGCGGTCAGAACCGGTCTCTCACCACTAATATCGAGGATCAGCTCCCGCCGCTCGAGGCGTGCGTCGGGCGGGGCGGAGGGGGGTGCGGGCAGCAGGCGCGCGGCGAGGTGCAGGCGCACGGGCGGGGGGCCGGGCGCGGGCAGCGCGTGGCCGCGCGCCACGAGCGAGCTGACGGGCAGGTAGTAGGGCGCGCCGCAGTACACCCAGCGCGCGCACTCCGCCGCGCTCGTGGCCGCCGCCTCCCGCATGCCCGCCACTGCCGGGTAACACGATTCTTGTCATATTCTTTGCGTCACGACAATCTATCCCGCCTTTGGCAATCTTAAAAATATTTAGCTTTATAATATGAGTATAGAACGTACAAATATCATGATCATAAATGCAATTTCATTATGTTATATAGATGAAAAAAAAAGAACAATAATGACTATTTTAAATATTATTAATTTAAAATTAAAAATTGTTCACGTTTCAACATTTTATCCTTAAATCTAGTACAAATGAAAAACAGCGTCTATCAAATGATATACTTTGCAAATTGAAATTGTCTGTGATCGTTCGGTGACACCGAAAGCTTGTGGGTTGGCGGCGCACGCGCACTCACCGTAGGGGTCGAGCGAGTGCGGCGTGTTGGCGTCGAGCTCGGGCAGCCAGTAGAAGTCGTGGTGCGCGGGGTCGCCGGGGTTGTGGGGCGCGTGCACGGAGCGGCGCGTGTGGAACAGCATGACGCGCTGCGGGCGCGCCGCGCTGTAGGGCGGGGCGCGCGCGGCCGCGCACGCCGCCCAGGCCGCCAGCGTCGCCGCCCACCCCGCGTACATCTGCCGCGCGCACCATCGCCAACACAATTCACAAGAGAACAAAAACCGAACACAGTATTAGCTAAAGATTACGTCTATGGTAAAAGACTAATTATTGCCTAAATTGTAATAGAATCGGACGGTATAAAAATATAAGAATGAATCAACGCAACGTTACTATTGCAGAGTGGTAAGAGTGAAAAGTTTTTTTTACAGTTTGTCGTAACTAGTACATTAAACTTTGATAAGAAATTTTCACTATGCTATTGTTGACATTTCATTTGTCTCATCTCTTCTACGAATAATTTCTATCTATTCCTTCTTAATATTTTCAATAAGTGTCAACTAGAAAAAGTACTCAAGTTTTACAAATATTGTTCGTCTCATGAGTGGATCACTGTTGAAGATATCATTTTAACTTAATTAATAATTTCAAAAAAATTACAATAGATCAAAACATGGATACAACATGTTTGTAATAAGTAGAGAACTTACCAGCGGTCGCGGATTTTTAGCCGTTATGACGATCGGTAACATCCAGCTGAAGACGGTTAGAGTTAGCGACGCCACGATTAGCGCCATGATCACCTGTTATATTGACGCATTAAAAAGTTAAACGATTTAATAATGCATATAAAGAAACTAGCTGCGCCCCGCGGTTTCACCCGCGTAAGTCCGTATCCCGTAGGAATATCGGGATAAAAAATAGATGTTGGCCGATTCTCAGACCTACCCAATATGCTTACCAAATTTCAGAGGAATCGGTCAAGCCGTTTCGGAGGAGTATGGCAACGAAAACTGTGACACGAGAATTTTATATATATAGATTTGACTCATTCATATATATGCATATCAAGCTTAGCGTCTGCGTCTTCGTTTGCGCAGTCAAAGGAATTCTTTGAGAATGAGATGTGTCAGCGGGTCAGCGGTGACAGTCTTTGTTAATGTCTCTTATCTCCAGACACAAAAGTCATACGATTAAAATTTTCATCGTTATACTGCGACGTGTAAGACAAACAAACAAATAAAAAAAGCGACTAACAATTTCACGTTTATAACATTAGAAAGGTAATAGTAGGTAATGAGATTCATATTGATAAAAATTTAAATCAATGTTATATGTAATCAATAAGACAGAGGCAAGGAGGCGAGAGAGGAGTGGATGAGTGGGGATACTGACGTCGGGCGGCACGAGGGTGGTGCCGGCGCGGCCCATGACGGGCGCGAACATGTTGACGCAGCCCAGCGCCAGGTAGGCGGTCTGCGCGGCCGGCAGCGCCGCCGCCGCGGGCCAGCACGCCGCCGCGCCGCGCCCCGCGCCCAGCCCGCCCGCGCCCGCCGCCAGCGCCCACAGCGCGGGCAGGAACGCGCTGCGCAGCCCCAGCAGCGCGCCCGCGCCCAGCGCGCCCGCCGCGCCCACGCCCAGCGCGCTGCGCCACGCGCGCGCCGCCCACGCGCCGCGCGCCAGCGCCGCCGCGCCGCCGCGCCGCACCGCGCGCGCCCACGTCCGCCGCGCGTCCCACCACGACGCGCACACCGCTGCGCCGCGCACACCTCACTTTACATTTTTGAAATACGGTACACGAAATAAATTGAATATTGTAACATCTCGACACACGCACCCGGCACGGCGTAGAGCGGCACGAGCAGCCAGGGCGCCGAG